>NW_012115289.1:4210226-4275705 GCF_000951035.1 Colobus angolensis palliatus | reverse complement strand
ATAGTAATACCTCTACCAGCAGCACTGCTGCCTCCTGGCGTCTTCAGGCATGTCCATGTCCCTGCTATTGCTTGTGCCCCCGTCGCAGTCCCACAGCCCCAGCCTGCGGCAGGAAGGCCTGTCGTGTGCTGGCTTCCATTTGTGTACATGGCCGTCGGTAGGAGGGCCAGGCATGCCCTGTCCTTGTAGCTGGTATATAGGACAGTGGTTCTAAAGGGGACTGCACATCACAATCCTCTGGGGGGCTTTTTTTTAAAAATTAAATTTTAATAAAGTAGAATAGCACAGTGAATCTCCAAGTGATCATCACCCAGACTCAACACTCCGCTGGGTTTTGCCACACTCGCTTCATCTGTTTTTTCCCTTTTCCTGAACGTAACCACAATACCATGGTCACACCCACAGAATATCAGAATATCATCTAATACCATCTAATACCTAGCCTTTGTTTTGTTTTCCCCAGTTGTCTCAAAAATGTTTTCTATAGGTCTTTGGATCCTAATTGTAATACACCCAAGTCCACATTTTACATTTGGTTTGTGTCTCTGAAGTCTATAAAAACAAACTTATGAAAATCCCCCCAGTCTTTTTCAACAGCTTTATTGAGATATAATTCATATACTATATAATTTACCTATTAAAGTGTACAATTGAGTACTTCTTTAAAAAATTTCAGCTTTTACTTTGGATATAGGTGTGCACATGCGGGTTTGTTACATGGGTACATTGTGCCCAGGTAGTGAGCATAGTACCCAAGTTTTTCAATCCATGCTCCCCTCTTTCCCTTCCCCCCTAGGAGTCCACAGTGTGTGTTTTTCCCAGGTTTATGTCAATGTATGCTCATTGTTTAGGTCCCAGTTATAAGTGAGAACATGCAATATTTGGTTTTCTGTTCTTCCATTAATTCACTTAGGATTATGGCCTTCACCTTCATGTTGCTGCAAAGCACATGATTTCATTCTTTTTTATGGCTGTGTGGTATTCCATGGTGTATATATACCACATTTTCTTTATTCAGCCCACCACTGATGGACACCCAGGTTGATTCCATGTCTTTGCCACTGTGAATAACATTGTGATGAACATATGTGTGCATGTATATTTTTGGTATAATGCTCTATTTTCCTTTGGGTATATACCCAGTAACAGGATTGCTGGGTCAGATGGTAGCTCTGTTTTAAGTCCCTTGAGAAATCTTCAAACTGCTTTCCACAGTGGCTGGACTAACTTACATTCCCATCAACCGTGTATAGGCATTCCCTTTTCTCTGCAGCCTCGCCAGCATCTGATGGTTTTTGAGTTTTTAATAATGGTCATTCTGACTGGTGTGAGATGGTTCTCATTATGGTTTTGGTTTGTGTTCTCTGATGATTAGTGATGGTGAGCATTTTTTCATGTTTGTTGGCCGCTTGCATGTCTTTTTTTAAGAAATGTCTGTTCATGTCCTTTGCTTATTTTTTGCTTGTTAGTTTAAGTTCCTTATAGATGCTGGATGTTAGACCTTTGTCAGATGCATAGTTTGCAGATATTTTATCCCATTCTGTAGGTTGTCAGTTTACTCTGTTGGTAGTTTCTTTTGCTGTGTAGAAGCTCTTTAGTTTAATTAGGTCCCACTTGTCAATTTTTGTTTTTGTCGCAGTTGCTTTTGAGGACTTAGCCGAAAATTCTTTGCCAAGGGCAATATCGAGGAGGGTATTTCCTAGGTTTTATTCTAGAATTTTATAATTTGAGGTCTTACATTTAACTCTTTGATCCATCTTGAGTTACTTTTTGTATATGGTGAAAGGTAGGGGTCTAGCTTCATTCTTCTGCACATGCTAGTTACCCCAGCAACATTTATTGAATAGGGAGTCTTTTCACCATTGCTTTTTTTTTGGTCAGCCTGGTCCAAGATCAGATTACTGTAAGTGTGTGACTTTATTTCTGAGTTTCCTATTCTGTTCCATTGGTCTACGTGTCTGTTTTTGTACCAGTACCATGCTGTTTTGGTTACTACAGCCTTCTAGTATAGTTTGAAGTTGGGTAGTGTGACACCTTTGACTTTGTTCTTTTTGTTTAGGATTGCTTTGGTTATTCTGGCTTTTTTTTTTGGTTTCGTATGAATTTTAGAATTGTTTTTTCTTATTCTGTAAAGAATGATACGAGTAGTTTGAAAAGAATAGCATTGGCCGGGCGCGGTGGCTCAAGCCTGTAATCCCAGCACTTTGGGAGGCCGAGATGGGTGGATCACGAGGTCAGGAGATCTGAGACCAGCCTGCCCAACATGGTGAAACCCCATCTCTACTAAAAATACAAAAATTATTTAGCTACCTGGGAGGCTGAGGCAGGAAAATCACTGGAATTCAGGAGGCAGAGGCTGCAGTAAGTCAAGGTTGTGCCACTGCACTCCAGCCTGGGTGACAGAGAGAAACTCTGTCTCAAAAAAGAAGTGTCTGAGAAGACTATGGAATCTTGATTTTTTGAATAATTGGAAGCCAATTTCAAAGGTATAAAGTCTGCATAAAAGAACTCAATGTCAGATTCTAGACCGGGCAGGGCCCAACACAAAGGCTCGGGACACACATCAACTGCAGAGCATTGCTTTTTGAAGGAGGCAATGATGAGTATAGTTTTAGTTAACATGCTCCCACTTTTTGACCTTTAGGCAAATAGTTTAAATTCATTCATCTACATTTTCCAAATCTATGAAACATATGTGCCACCTTTCTCGCATACACTTACACCCAAAAACAACAACAACAACAAAAATAAATACCCCTAGAAGCCATGAGGGTGCTTTTTTGTTTTTTTAGATCATATTTGTTCATTCAGGCCAATACCAAAATTGAGCAGGGGGAAGGGTGGGGAGCCGAGCTAGAGAAATGGTACAATGGTACAAGAGCCTAGCTAAGGGCAATTGGAAGCTGGCCCAGGAATAAAATTCCATGTGTGCAGCTGTAAAACATACACCTGTCCTTCAGGGACTGAGTTCAGGATAACCAAGCATTCTTATAATAAGTCTGCACACTCTGTTGTGCCAACAGAGAAGCCCAGTTATATGTGTGAGAGGACCAGCCATGAGCTACTTGGTCTCTGCTGGCCATTTTAGTACTAAAATTTATGACAACACTAAGCAAAACTCCCAAAGTGCAGAAAGCTGGGGTCTGGGGCAGATTTGGTCAAACATGTGACCTACACAGTCCCCTCAGTCTCCTTCCTCAAGCCAAGCTTTCACTCTTCCCCCGGCCCCAGGCCACTCTCTGCAGGACAGGGTGTTCAGAAATTGCTTGAAAAGGGAGAATTGGCCGGGCGCGGTGGCTCAAGCCTGTAATCCCAGCACTTTGGGAGGCCGGGACGGGCGGATCACAAGGTGAGGAGATCGAGACCATCCTGGCTAACACGGTGAAACCCCGTCTCTACTAAAAAAATACAAAAAACTAGCCGGACGAGGTGGCGGGCGCCTGTAGTCCCAGCTACTCCAGAGGCTGAGGCAGGAGAATGGCGTAAACCCGGGAGGCGGAGCTTGCAGTGAGCTGAGATCCAGCCCCGGCGACAGAGCAAGACTCCGCCAAAAAAAAAAAAAAAAAGAAAAGGGAGAATTATCTTGAAACCAAAGACATTGATTTAGACTCGAACAAAGGTGGTTGTTTGGGGAAATACTGGGGAAAAAACGACTTAGAAGAAGGGAAAGGAGGCATATAGATGGAAGTTAAGTCAGACTGCACATAGTTTCAATTAATATGACTTTTGGAAAGGCTCTTACATTCTCAATTCTATGGAATCCAAGTTGGCCAAAGTGCTGAACCCAGGCTTTGCCGTATAGAACAGTCACACAAACAGTCCCCTCCTAGTCAATCACTGAATCCAGCCTCTCTAGACTCAACAATCTCACTTAGGATCTCAGAATTCCAGGAAATACTAGGGATGGCTTGGCTGCCTCCTTGGTTATAGGTGAGGAAACAGGCAAATGGTGAAATGACTTAACCAAACTTCCCAGAGCTGGCACATTTACAGCTGAGATCTCCCAATACTGTTGTCTTACTCCTGCATGCAAAAATTAGTGGATGTTTTGTTCTATTTTTGTCTGACAAAGGACTTGGCTTCATTGTTAAAAGAAATGTCGTTGCAAGTTACCAAGCTGTCAAACCCTGAGGAGGGATGCGCCATTATTTTTCAAATCTGTGCACCAACAGTGCTTCTGTTACATCACCCAACACGGAGTATCTTAAAATCAATTTCAGGAATGCATCTCGTAACCAAAAAACAGCCCATTCAGAAAGGGGCACCTATGCACGTAGCAGATGCCTTCTATCTGGTCTCCATCTTCTATCAGGTCTCCCTTTCTCTCTCTTTATTACAGCCTCCCACCTCTGGGAAACTGCCACGCCCAGCCACTAAGACCAAGACTTCGTGCACTAAGACTGTGTTGACAGAAAAGCAGAAAAGTACAGCACTGGTTTCCTCTAGGGTTCTGCCCTGTGTTTCAGTTGAGAGAAATTTCACACATATACACAGACACAGACACACACACTCTCTCTCTCTCTTCCTAAGAAATGAATATAGAGTAGCTAAAACCAGACAAGTTCTGAATCACTGGGGCTTGAGACCCAAGCCTGAGACTGTGTTCCTAATTGGCCACATTGACAGTAGACACCCAGCTCCTCTGTCCCCCTCTCTTGGATCCTGCACAGACGCAGCCAAACTCTTCCCCACCAAACCAGCTTTAGACTCTCCTGCGCCTGGCGATCCATGCCCTCTTCTTCGCCCCTCTCCTGAAGATTCCTGTGACTATGGGTCTGAAAGTGCTTTCTGCCAAGACACCACTTTCCTTCTCTGATCTCATTTGGTTTGTCTGACCCTTGGCTGGTTCTAATCCTTAGTGAGTTCCTTCACGTACTGCTCTAAGCTTGCCCTTTGACTGCGTTACCTTGAGCCTTTCTACAAGGCACCAGCTCTGTTTCCTGGCCAGAAGCAGAAATTCCCTCTCCCGCTGCGCAGAAGCCCCACTCACAGTATTCGGCTTCATTGCTTCTGTGTCTCTCCAGCTCCATTGCTTGAAGAGCAGAGATAACAAGGTATAGGTTCTGTGTATGCATCCATGTTCTCATTGATGGCTCAGCCAGCATCTCTAAAGTTTTTTTAATGATTAAGGGCCTTTGGGTTCCCCTGTGGCACTTCCTTGGAGGTAAGGGCTCGGATGAAGTTGTTCTTTTGGCTGTTGATCCCAGGGAGTACAGGGAATATGAAACAGGGAAGGGAGGAAAGCTAGTAAGGAATGTGTTAAGAAGCTTTGGGCAAGCAGGGCTTACTCCAGCAGGAAACCCTTAGGAGACTGAAGAACATTCCTCGGAATAAGGGCAAGGACGTTGGGTTATTTATCCAGCCAAGCCTTTCCCTCTTTGGCCAAGGGTTATTCCTTGGGCAATAATTCCCTGGCACTTGCAGACTAACCTGTGTGCTTCCAAGCTCTTTTCTTTTTCCTTTTCTTTTCTTTCTTTCTTTTTTTTTTTTTTTTTGAGACAGTCTCACACTATCGCAAGGGTTGGAGTGCAATGGCACAATCTCAGCTTACTGCAACCTCTACCTCCCGAGTTCAAGGGATTCTCCTGCCTCAGCCTCCTGAGTAGCTGGCATTATAGGCGCCTGCCACCACACGTAGCTAATTTTTTGTATTTTTAGTAGAGACAGGGTTTCACTATGTTGGCCAGGCTGGTCTTGGACCTTGTGATCCACCGATCTCGGCCTCCCAAAGTGCTGGGATTACAGGTGGGAGCCACTATGCCTGGCCACTTCCAAGCTCATTTCTATGGTTGAAGAATGCCCACAGACAGAGAGAAGCAGGAGGTTGTCCGTCTACACAGCAAGTGACTACAGCCAAACTCTGGGGTGGCCAAGGGGATATAGGTTGGACACCAACAGCGTCTGCTACAAAAGTGGTTGTTGCCACCCTCAGAATCCCCCTCTCTCTGTGATCTTCCAGGTTCAATGTAATATGTACTGAATGCTGCCAAATATAATGTACCAGACTAGACTCAGGTAATCACGAAGATGTGTAAGACAGAGTTCTTCTCCAAATAGAGCTTTCAATTGGATGTAAGAGACAAACAGATATAAAAGTCTTTACAGAAAAGTAAGTCTTTATAGAATAAAGAAGAATATGAGAAGGGCTGTATTAGAGCCATGAATCACTGGCTGTGAGAGCTGCGGGAAGATGAGATTAATTTTGACTAGAGGGAGAAGGCTATCAGGGCAGTTTTCCAAAGCTAAAATATTTTAAACATATGCTAAATCGACAGACATCCAATTCCCACCAAGAGCAAAAGAATAAACATTCTTTCACAGGGTTCTAAAGCCAGAATACAGTGAAAGAATTAGAACCATTTTATCTCAATTCATAAAAGGAAATAAGTGACATCTTTCAGTATCACCCCATCTTCTAGATGCAACGTTTAAAACCAAGTCACAAGAGCAAGATGTTCTTCCTGCTCCACATTCAATTATGCATTTGAAATCTGTTCTCATTTGTTGAAATGAGCAATTAATTAACAGTCTTTGTGAGGTTCTCACACTCAACAAGTGTGCCCCTCTCCTGCTGCCTCTGCCACAGGCAGCCACTTTACATGTCCCTGCTTTTGAAGGACAACCTAGGAATGAAGCTGAATGAGACATAAGCAGTTTTCCAAATCCAGGTGAAGAAAGTGAATGACTTCAGCATGAAAGACAGGGCTGGGGCAATGAGGGAGAGAAGGAGACAGATGGATGAGTCAGCCCATGTTCGTGGAAAGCTGGGGTTTGTTGGAAGAATCTCAAGCTTTCATTTTGTGGTGTTTGGAAGCTTAATGCCCAGCTTCTAATTAAACATATAAACTGTAATCACAAAGGTATTTCACAAGTAGTTCCTTGGATGTGGCAGCAGTTCTAAGAACCAACTTGAGATGCAGGGAGGAGCGGGAAAGGTGTGGAGAGGAAGCAGGGCTGGGAGTGAAAGCATCCTGGGCTTCAGGAAGCTGTCTGCTGAGGAGGTGCTGGGGACCCCACACCTGAGCTCCACACTGGAGGGATACGAACAGAGAGGATGAGGATGGAGCCGTGCAGTGGGGCCTTCTTGTTCTTCTTGCCTAGGTCCTTCTCTCCTGCCTCTCTGGCTGCCTGGCTCCAAGCCAGAGACTTGGATATGCAGCTGGAAGTTTGGGAATTGGCGAGAAATAGCAACAGCACCCCACGTCACCATTCAAGTTCATATGTGGCCCTGCCTCTGCCACCCTCTCAGAAAGGAGATGCTAATGGGCAACGACAAGGAGGACGTTAAGGCACAATGGCAGACTTAAAGTGCCCAGTCACACTGTTACTGCACTCAGCTGAGAATTCTGCAAGGGCAGGGAGTGGGGAATGGAAGCCCTTGGGCTTCTCTCGTTTTGTCCCCTGCAGAGTGACTCCACAGCGTTACAGTGTCTACCCCAGCCAAAACCCAACTGCTCTCCTGCCAGAAGGGAGATTTTGCCAGATACGAATCACATGCTGGCCAGGAGCACCAAGGCCCTGGGAAGAAGTGTGTGTTTTCCGGTGGGGAAAAGAATGTATTCAGAAGTCCAACTCGAGGAGAAATACGAATCTTGAGCCCTTCACCCAAGGTTGCTCTGTGACTCCACTGCCTGGCATGGCTTAACAACCACACAGATTAACCATAATAGAGACAAGTTCTAGATAATGGAACTTGATCTTCCAAGCAGAAAGGTTCCAGATCACTGGAGTTTGAGATCCCAGTCTAGCCTGTCTCCTTTTCTCTGCTTGCAAGGCATTTTATGGATAAGAGCAGGAATGAAACAATAATACATGTGATTTATTGAGGCTTCAAATGTGCCTGCTGATGCAGTCATAATCTCCTCTCACAACAACACTGAAAAGTAAGTCTTGTCATCTTCCAGTTTATAGTTGGGCTCAGCAGTCAAGATTGATTTGTTAAAGTTTCTATCACTTTGAATTCATCCCTAATCATACAGCTAATAGTACTGAAGCTATCTCTGAATTGAGCTGTGACTGACTATGCAGCCTTTCTTCTTTCCAGGTCAACATACCATCTCTTCCTGACTTGGAGCACAACCCATTAAATATTCAGACATTTATGTGTGGAAAGCAGTGGTGAGGTTGGCTGTTAGCCAGACCTGAATTTTGTTCCACACTCTGCCATGGGAATTTGGGCAAGTTATTTAGCCCTTTTAAGACTCAGTTTCCTCATATATAAAATGGGAAAGAGACTATTACTACCTAGCTTAAGGTTGTTAAAAAGAATAAATGAGGTGTTGTTTGTAAAACACTTAGCACAATGCCTGGCACACAGTCATGCTTGATAAATGTTTATGATTGTCGCTTTTAGTGTCTAGACTCAGAGATCCCCAAGAAGGTTTTTTAAAAAAAACTTGGCCATACAGAATTAGATTAATTATAATCTTTGATTTATGAAGTATTCTCATTATTGATCCATGAGTAGTCCTTCTTATTAATTAATGTATTCATTTTATGCTAAATATCCACAAAACTACCACTCAACATGAAAACTATACCATTGACAATAACTTACAGCTTTTATATATAGAACGGATTTCACAATTCTAAAATATGTATTCTTGCATATACCATAGCTATATTCTAGGTATTAGCATGCTTAATGTACTCAATGTTCATTGAGTTAATGAATCAATACATGCAATAATTCATCGATAACCACTTGTATTTAGTGACCAGACAATAGACACCACACTCTGAAGTGAAATGTGAGACTACAAGGTAGGGTTTGCAAAGGCAGTGTCTACAAACCAGGCTTTAGTCATAATTAGCCATTTGCCACACTCAGAGTACATCCTGCTAAATTGAAAGGTGAACAGGCACTAAATAGAATAATATTTTTGGAGAGAACTATGGGAGTGCTGTGAGTCCCACTCCCACCCATGGGGTAAGGGTTGTGGGTGCTTTTCCTTTATCTGAAATCGAGGGAAGGTGGCATAAATGGTCCACTCTAAGAGACTGATAGGTGTGGACTAAAAATGGGGTCACAGTGGTCAGATGTCTGTCTCATGCATAAACCATGTAAAGGGTGAGTAGTAAGGGCTAGCAGGCTACCTCTCCAGTGGAATAAAAGAGGGATGACTGCACTGTGATCAGACAGTGCACCCAGAAATAGTCAGAGTAGAGGAAGCTTGAGTGTTTCTCATGGATCAGATATCAGCCACAGAGAAGAGAGGGCAGGCTGAGATCACCTTGGATCCTAAACAAGAGGATTGTCTGGAGAGGCAAATGGATGCCACATGCCTTTGGTGGCAAACCACCAGCCCCCGCAAGCTGAGAAACTTTATGCCACCAGGAGGAGAACCACATGAGCTATCCCCATATGGGCAGACTATACCTGAAGAACTTGCCAAATTCTCTGGTAGAGCCAGCCTTAAACACGCGTAGGATCTGAGATGACGCACAATAGGTTTTGTCAAGTCGGGATGGTCCTGCCTCTGCACTCCTCCCCTTCCTTTGCTTCAACCCAGGAGGGGCCCAAGGCAACCTAGAGAGTGAATGAGAAGGCAGAAAAAATCAAGGCAGTAAGATGGAGAAGCCAGTCCTCTTTCTTCCACTGCAGGTCTGGGCTTGGGGTGGGGTAGCAGTGATAGAAACTTTAACTTCGAAATAAGTGTACATTTTTATTATTACATTTGCCTGGACATAATAATAACTAAACTGAAACTGTTTTTCTGACTAGGAGTGAGAGACCACTATCTATTGTCAGCCACCAGGATGAATTTGAAGAGGCAGTTTGGGAAGGGAAAGTAGCTGTATTCTGCTTAAACTCTGTGAGTCCCACTGGCTGAGAGTGACAGTTATAGTTATAGGGTCTCAACTGAGATCCTGTAAGAATTAAGGTACAGTGCTACAAATGTACAGTGGGCACATAAAAAATTTTCAGACCCATTTATAATGAAAACTATAAAACACTGGTGAAACAACTTGAAAAAGACACCAAATGTATCAGTTCATTTTCACGCTGCTGATAAAGACACACCTGAAACTGGGAACAAAAAGAGGTTTAATTGGACTTACAGTTCCATATGACTGAGGAGGCCTCAGAAGCATGGTGGGAGGTGAAAAGCACTTCTTACATGGGGGTGGCAAGAGAAAAATGAGGAGGAAGCAAAAGCAGAAACCCCTCATAAACCATCAGATCTCATGAGACTTATTCACTATCATGGGAAAAGCACAGGAAAGACTGGCCCCCGTGATTCAATCACCTCCCCCAGAACACATGGGAATTTTGGGAGATACAATTCAAGTTGAGATTTGAGTGGGAACACAGCCAAATCATATCACCAAAAAATGAAAAGATATTCCATGTTCATGGATTAGAAGAATCAATGTTGTTAGACTGTCCATACTAAACAAAGCAATCTACATATTCAATGCAACCCTAATCAAAATACCAATGACATTCTTCACAGAAATAGAAGAAACTACCCTAAAATTTATATGGAACCACAAAAGACCCAGAATAGTCAAAGCTGTCCTAAGCAAAAAGAACAAAGCTGGAGGAATCATATTATCTGATTCAAATTATACTACAGAGCTATAGTAACCAAAACAGCATGGCACTGGTATAAAAACAGACACATAGACCAATGGAACAGAACGGAGGACCAAGAAACAAGTCCACACACCTAAAGTGAACTCATTTCCTACAGAGGCACATATACACAATAAGCACTATTCAGCCATAAAAAAAAAAGAACAAGATCCAGTCATTTGCAACAATGTGGATGTAACTGGAGGTCATTATGTTAAGTGAAATAAGTCAGGCACAGAGCGACAATAGTGCATGTTCTCACTTATTTGTGGGATCTCATAATCAGACAATTGAACTCATGGAGATAGAGAGTAGAAGGATGGTTACCAGAGGCTGGGAAATGTAGTAAGTGGCTGAGGAGGAGGTGGGGATGGGATGGTTAATGGCTACAGAAAATATTTGGAAAGAATGAATAAGACCTACTATTTGATAGCACAACAGGGTGACTATAGTCAATAAAAGTTTAATTGTACATTTAAAAATAACTAAAAGAGTATAACTGGATTGTTGGTAACACAAAGGATAAATGCCTGAGGGGATGGATATTCCATTCTCCATGATGTGATTATTATTCACTGTAAGCTTGTATCAAAACATCTCACATAATCCATAAAAATACACACCTACTGTATACTCACAAAAATTAAAAACTAAAAAGAAAAAACAAAAAAAAAAGTCCCAAAATGGATTAGGAAACCCTACTTTGGATCCCTTCCTCTCCATCAAGGGTCTCCATCTAGGTCAACTCAGGGTTTGATTTGTAACCAGAAAATGCTACAAGAGCCTCAAGATTTTCTCCACAGTAGTCAGACCTGAGATGCTCATTAATCACTGAAAACAAGTGGTTGTTCCATGCCGAGTCTGGAAGCACTCTGTTCCTAAGCAGTCTTCTGATCTCTCCTATCTTCCAGGAGAGAGCATAGCAGTGGTCCATCCTTTGGGGATGCACCCCAAGCCCTGTCCCATTCACAGTTTGAGGGAATTGCCATCTACTTCCATGCCTCCAAGTACAGCTGTCTATTCCTCCCCTTCCAGAATTATGCCACAATTTCTCCTCTCTGTGAGCCCTCAGGGACACATCTGGACTCTTCCTCCAGGGTTTGCACCTGCAGGAATAGGCTATGTAGCAATTCTGCCATGTTCCACCCAGATCTGTGTGTTAGTCCCTCAGCTCTGCATCCTTCTGCTAAGAGATGGGAGTTCACCTGAAATCACACCATTGTTTGGTTTCCCTTCTTACTTGTTTGCTTTCCCACTTCCTTCCTGTTTCTTTCTTAGAACACTTTATTACTAAATAACTCGTATAATGGGTGTGATTCTAACAACCCGACCTAAGACAAGTTGTTAGACCTACTCAGCTTTACCACACTGGCTCACTTTCTAACTTTGTGCTATAAAACTAACTGGTCTCTAAGCAGCACTCAAAGAGGACAAGAATGCAGGTCCCAGGCATGAGTAGCTTGGTGAGCTGGAATATAATCTCCCCATAAGGCACCCCCCAATCTCAAAATACTACACCTCTCGAGCAGTGACTTCTTAAGCACTCTTTATAAATATAAGGACATTAGTCACAAACATACATTTATTCAAATTTGTTTTCACTCTTCCCCTTTGTTTTAAAATCTATTTTGACTGCCAGTCTCCTTTAGTATCTGAAGAGAATGAAGAAAGAGTCCACTTAAAAGCAGGTACTGAGTATCTATTGAAAGTTAAGAGACCATACAGATAAGAGTCAAAATATGCCTGAAATGAAACTCTTAGTGAAATTCAATACCTATTTCTTTATATGGAATGGTGTAAAGATAAGTTGATTGAACCATATAATAAAGAAATAGTTAACAGAAAAATCAATAGAGGTACATTATGTACCCATTTAAAGGACTTTAGCCTATAAAAAAGACCTATGCCACAGAGCTTTTAGTTTTGAAACAGACAGAGAGATGGCAGCTCCTTAGAAATCTACAAGTGGATGCTCTAATTCTTGGAGGGGTTGCACCAATTTGGATGCAACTGCTTCTTCCCCATTTGGAGCACACTGATGAGCCACAAAGAACCCCCAGTAGGCTCCCTCTTGATGGCCTAGGACAGTCAGCCATGATTGTCTTCTCACTTTGCACAAAGTGACAACTGGCCGCTTTATAGGGAGACACATGGTGACAGCCTCTCACAATTCTCCGTTTAGTCTGAGCCACCTTCTCCTAAGCTACTGACCACTATGAGCCCACATCAGTAAATACCCAAATTTTCTTTTATTGGCCCCTTCTCTGCACCATCTGGATTAGAAGCAGTGGTCAGGCAAGTTTTGAGAAAGACTTCAGTTCCAAGAGTTGAAGCCATGGGGAAAGGTTTTACATATATTTTCATCTATTGGGAGAAGCATCTGCTGAAGAAGATTGAGAGGCAAAACAGCTCAGAAGGTGCTAGAGACAGACTGCCAGTTCAAATCCTATACCTGCAACAGGACATCCTGGGGCAAAGTTCTTCGACTCTACATGCCTCCTTTTCCTCTTTGTCAAATTAGGATGATAATATTTACCTCATAGGGTTGTTGAAAGTATTAAAAGAGTTAATACTTTTGGACCGGGCGCCATGGCTCACGCCTATAATCCTAGCACTTTGGGAGGCCGAGGTGGGCAGATCATGAGGTTAGGAAATCCAGACCATCCTGGCTAACATGGTGAAACGCGGTCTCTACTTAAAAAAAAAAAAAAATTAGCCAGGCATGGTGGCAGATGCCTCTGGTCCCAGCTACTTGGGAGGCTGAGGCAGGAGAATGGCATGAACCTGGGAGGTGGAGTTTGCAGTGAGCCAGGATGGCACCACTGCACTCCAGCCTGGGTGACAGAGCAATACTCTGTGTCAAAAAAAAAGAAAAAAGAAAAAAAGAGTTAATAATTTTTAAAGTGCTTAGATGAGCACCTAACACATAGTAAACACTCACTAAATATAACCCCTGGCTATTGTTTCAGTCACTGTTATTTGTGTCTTCTTCTTCTTCACCCTCATCATCATTATCACCACCTTTCCCTAAGAAAACTTACAAACTTGAAGCAATGTTTATTTAATTCAAAATAAAGGCCCCATAAGCTTCACACAGGAGCACAGTCCATGTCTGTAGGGACTCTCATCACTCCTGTGTTCTCCCTATATATTTGCATCTCTCACTGGCCAGAAGACCTAGCTCTGGTATATATAACTGAATTAGTCAATGGAATGTGACCATGGCTGCCGTTTTTTTTACAAGCCTATTTGTATTTGTCCCATTTCCCGACGTTGAGACCTCAAGATGTCAGGAAAAAAGACTAAACTTGGAGTCAGAGCCTTGATTCCTAATCTTGGCTCCCACTAGTATGACAAAGAGCAAGTCACTTAACCTCTTTGCACTTCAGTTTCCTCACCTACAAGGGACAGAAATTGGGTAATTAACACCTGCCTTTCATTGCCTCCCAGAACTGTAGTAAATCTCAAATAAGATATGGTATGTGAAAGTGAACTCCCCATGCAGGTTCAGTGACCCATTCACTCATTCATTCTCGTCTCTCTAAACATAGCACAGTCTTAGTGTGCAATAAGTGTGGATGAATGAATAAAACCCCCAAACTACTACAACCTAAAGAAGCAAATTTTGTGTGGACAAAAATCATTTACTTCCATTTTTAATTCCAGTGTCAAAAGAATACAACATACTTTCCAAAGGGTATAAGAGCATTCCATTCTTAACACAAATGGCTGCCTCCTCTTTTCTTCCCTTGGGTTTCAAAGCTGTAATATGAGTACACAGCCACTTTTAAATTCTTTCCTATTTTCCACTCTCTCTAATTACATGATATCATGGACTAAAAGATAGACCATGAGATCTTCATGTTGCTACAACTTACGAGTGACGCAAATTATCATTAGCAAACTGCATCTGAAACTGAGAGCACTTCACCCATAAGGATCCCAAGAAGAAACAACCCACTCTAATGACAGAGTAAAAGCAAAGGCTGAGTGCAGAGCTTAAGGAATACATTGGGACCAACCTGTAGATATTTCAAAAGCACTAATTATTGCTACAGCTGGTCATAGGAAGACTAAACCAACTGCACTTATCTGTAATGATTTTTTTTAATGCTACCAACGCATTTCACACGTGCTAAAAACTCCAGGCTAAATTGGTTGCAAGACATAAGGCCATCAGGGCATTCAAAGAAATAGTCTCTGCAATTATCACTAATTAACCAGCCCTAACAGTTGGAAGCCAGTTGGAGAGGTTTACGCTTGAATGTAAATGAGGAAGGAAGGACCTGCTGGAATGAGATGGTGTGGCATATTTGTTTTGTTTTGACTTCTTTCCAGACATATTTCAGTTTATATAAATATTTGAAGGTTGGATCAGACAGGATTTACAGCACAATGGTATCAGGAATGTCTTTATAAAAACTTTGATATGGTCTAAATTAGGTTTCAAGAAGGAAGGGCAGCCGTGGGAGCAGGAGTCTTTTTCAGTATTTAACTTTATGTCCTGACCAGTGCCTCACACCACTTCATAAATCATAGGTACCTTGGACTTAGAATGCGCAAGCCCTGTTTCCATGGCCTTGATTTCAGCTATAGATTTCAGCAGGGACAGACACTGCCTGGAGAGTTTGCCAACCTTCTGGTTTAAGCACTGCATGTGTAACTTTTGGTTGACCTTAGGTTCTGGGATTTGAGGGTTAAAGTTGTCTTTTGGCATTGGAGCCTGATTCTTTTTTTCCTCCAAAAGTGTTTAGAGAAATAAGAGAGCGCCCCACCCTCTGCAGCAGGGCAAGCTGTTTCCTGTAGAAGCAAGAGTTAGTGGCTATCCCAGTTATTCCTTGTGAAAAATACTTCTTCAGGAGAGAAACTCTTTCTCAAAGGGTCTGTTTCTGTTTCTCTTTCAGTGCCTAACTCTCCAAGGAGTTTACTTAGAATTAGTGTGGTCTTCGTATAAAGGCAGATAAAGCAAAGGCGATGCATGAAATGCTGAAGTCTGTTTGTTTTCAAGGTGAGAATTAGATCAAAACAAGAATCTGACAGGTTGAACCAAATGAAAAGCCCTCACTTCTCTGAACATGAATTTTCTTCACACAAATTGTTTTTTCCTGAAAGCAGATCATTGAGGGGCAGGAGGATTATAGTAACCTAAACTACATAATCATCTCTAATAAATGCACATTTTTACCACACCAACGGTTGATTAGGGATATACCACAAAACATACTAGCCTATTTCTGAGTGAAGCAGGAAAGCTTTCATAGAGAGGTTTATTGTTTACATTCAATGAAAGGAAAAGTCTAACTTGAAGTAGTCAGATTTAATCTCTCTCTGAATTAAAAGGGTTCTATTGTACTAAGATGCTGGTGCTGTTAGCAAAGGTGAATCCAGGATTTTTGTCCAACCACAGAATCCCTTTATACAAGCGAGCTATACGTGTGGCCACAAACAGACAAACTTGCCTGGTTATTGGCAGCCATTCTCAGTGTAAGAAGAGTTTATTTTCCTTTAGGAGCCCACAGTTGAACAATGTTCTGGTGCCCTAGCTGTTTCATAACTTTCCATGTAATTAAGCAGTTGGCATGACCTTCTGTAGCAAGATAATAATAGGAGTTAGCAAAGGCGGGGCTTGTAGACAAGGACACTTTGGACTACTCAAGCTCACAAATAAAAGCTTTCAAATAAATGCAAAACTGTCTTTCAGATTCAAAGAGCTTTTCCAGTGAAGTGACACTGCCCCAACACACACACACACACACACACACACACACACACACACACTGCAAGCAAACATGACAAAATTTCCTGTAACTTGAGAACTGCAAGGGACAATTCAAAAAGGTGGGAGGAAGCAGACCTGGTCATCATTTTTCAAAAGCCACCTTCACTGTCTAGATGACCTTAAGGATGACTACCAGAGTTAGTCATTTGCAAAAAATAAAAAAATAAAAAAATAAAAAAAAAGTCACTACAGATTTCTAGAAGTAAGCTGGTTTTGAAAAAGAAATTACGATTTAAAGAAAAATAATAAAACCATGAGCAGAGCACAAATTACAGGGCCACTGAACACCAAGCGGTTTCAAACCAAGATCCAGTAGAACAGATGTACATCTTTCCTGGGACAGAAATCTGAGTGCTTCTGTCCAGGATAGCTCAATAAGCAGGCAACAGATAGGTTGGTGTGGTAGATAGCCTCCAAAGATGGCTGCCATCCATGCCTGCACTGCCTAGACACATGGGCTGCTTCCCCCATTTAGATGGGAATCTAATTCCATCTGGAAATCTGAGCTATCCTTAGTGCCTAGCTGGAAAGCAAATATGGCAGAAATGAGGCTGAATAACTTTTGAGGCTAGTTACTAGGGCTGTGCAGTTTCCCCTGGATCTGTTGGAATACTCACTGGTAGGATGGACCTAGCATCTCACTGTGAGAAGCTCATGAGAAGCCACACATAGGCACTCTGGTCAACAGCCTCATCTGGGCTCTCAACTATCAGCCATCAGGAGCTGCTGACCATGCCAGTCAGCCATATTGGTTGTGCAGCCCCAGCCAATACCTGTCTGCAACTTCATGAAAGATGCCAAGCAAGAATTGTCCAGTTGAGACCCATTAATTCACAGATCCATGAGACATAATAAATTTGTGCATATATATGAAGTGGGTATGAAATTCCTTTGCTCATTTTTTTCCTTATTGACTTATGAGAGCTTTTTTAAGTGAGGGATAGTAACTCTTTGCCTAACATTTTAATACTGTTACCGAATGAAAGGTCTTGACTGTAAGTTGTCCAGGTTTTTGGCTTGTTGAACAAAGAGTTGAACAAAACACACAAACAAAGCAACAAAAGAACAGAATAACAAAAGCACCAGTTTATTGAAGCAAAAGTACACTCCACAGAGTGGGAGCGGGCTCTAGCAAGCAACTCAAGAGCCACCCCCACCCCATTGCAATGTTCTTTAGGGTTTTTATTAAGCTAAAAAAACTTGGTAACACTCCTAGGTCCCCTTTAGAGGCCTCCAATTGGTTACACCCTATGAAGGATTGCCCTATGACCAGTCTGAGACTGAAGTGGAGACTTTTGTCTTGTCATCACAGGAGTGAAAATGTGGTCTGTTTACTGCCTAATCTTGCCTAGAACTGGCTGCACCTGCTGTTCTCTTGCTTCTGCCTTAACCCTTGGTTACCCTAATTCCCTATTCTTCTATCTCAATACCATACATTTCTTGACTTTGCCATTTGCCTTTTCTCTGGGTATAGAATTATTGTGTTTTTGTGTCTAATGTAGTCAATTATTCAATTATTTGCTGCTATGGCTTCTGCTTTCATAGGCCTGCCCCATATCAAATCAATATCCATTTCTTTGATTATTTATGTGTGAATTTAACATATGTTTGTTGAACACCTACTCTGTGCCAGGCACAGAGTGAATAAGATAAAATAGGGGGCTGGGTGCAATGCCTCATACAAGTAATCCCAGCAACTCAGGAGGCATAGGCAGGAGGATTGCTTAAGGCCCAGGAGTCTGAGACCAGCATGGGCTAAACAGTGAGACTCTGTCTCTGAAAAAATGAAAAAAGAAAACTTAGCTGGCCATGGTGATATGTACCTGTAGCCCTAGCTATTTAAGAGGCTGAGGCATGAGGATTTCTGGAACCCAGGAGTTGGAGGCCACAGGAAGCTGTGATCACACCACTGTACTCCAGCCTGGGCTACAGGGTTGAGACCCTGTCTCAAAACACAAAAACAAGAACAATATCATACCTTCATCGAGCTCATAGTCTTTTAGGGGGTTAGAATGGGATGGATTTGAACACAGAACTGCTATGAAGAATGTTACTTATAGTAATGGGGAACATATAGGCTGCTATGGAAGCCCATAGCAGGGGCATTTATGGACTTCCAGGGACGTCAAAGAAAACTTCCTGTAGGAAGTGACATTTAAGCTGCATTCTGAGTCATATATTTATGGCTTCATTCTACATTTAAATCAGGAGTTAATTTAAGTTCAAGTAGCAATGTACCTAGTAAATATGATCAAAATATTTACAATCATGTTGGATTTCTATATGTGCTTGGGTCTGTTTCTGGGTTTTGCATCCTATTTTGTTAAAAGCTGCCTCTTTTTGGCTCCTAGGTGTCCTCTTTATAATTGTTGTCTTAATTTTGTATTTGAGCCAACATATAAAATCATTTGCTTTGCTTTTATTAATACTTTTTACCCTAAATTACTTTTCTTGATGTACACCTGTACTTTGGTTAATCTATTACAATAAAATCACTTTTCACCATATTTATTATAGTTTTCCATTTAACATCTTAAAATGTTTATTACTTAAAAATTGTATGTACTAAAAGTGCATACAGTATATTTTCACCACTTAATAAAGAATAAAAACGACACCCATGTCCCTCACACTGCTCTGATCCATGCAGAGGGCCCATGTGCTGCTTTCTGATTGGTCCATTTCTGTGCCCTCAGTGGTATCCTACACTGAAATAGCACTGAGCATTCCCTTGCTTTTCTTCATAGTTTTACCACGTGTGTGTTCCTCCAAACAATATATCATTTCATTTGCCTTGTTTCAACTTTGCTTAACAACATCATCCTATATTTTTGTAACTTCCTTCTGTGGTTTAGCATCATATGTGTTTACATATACAGATAGTATACAGCATGTTCATTTATTTTTACTGCTACATAGTAGCACAGTATATGTATATCCTTAAGTTTTTCAATCCAATTCATTGTTGATGGATATTTGTATTACTTTAAGATTTTTGCCAATAGGAATAATGTTTTTCTGAACATGCCCTGGTTCACCTGTAAAAGTTTCTCTAAGATTTATACATAGAAGATAAATTCCTGGGTCATAGAGTATGCACATATTCATCTTTACCAGTTAGTGCTGGATTGTTTAATAAAGTGATTGCAACAAGTTACACTCGCACAAGCAGCCTTTGAAAGCTCCTGTTGCTTTCTTGCCAACACTTGGTATTAACTGACTTTTTAACTTTTATTAATCTGATATGAAAGGATACTATTGTAGTATTTATTTACATTGTCTTGACATATAATAAGAGCAATAATATTTTATGTATTTATTGGCTGTTTGTATTTCCTCCTCTAGAAAATGACTGTTCATGAAAATTGCCCATTTTTCTATTAGTTTATTCATCTCTTTCTTAATGATTCAAGGGAGTTCTTTTTGCATTCTGAGACTAACCCTTTGGTCACATGTGTGGCAAATATCTTCTCCCTCTTTATAACTCTTATTTTCTTTCTCTCAGAGAAAATAAGGTTTCTTCTGATAAGCTGAAGTTCTTGATTTTAATATAGTCAAATATAATAATTTCTTCCTTTATGTTTAGATGCTTTTGGTGTCTTGTGTAGGAAGTCTTTCCCTACCTCGAAATCATGAAGATATTTCCTATTTTTTTCTAAAAGGCTTAAATTTGGCCTTTCCATTTTTAAGTCATGAATGTGTCTGGAAATGATTTTTGTGTAAGGTGTAAAGAGAAAGGCATTTTTAATTTTTTTATCCTTTGTAAGGACAACAAATTTTCCCCTGTTACTTCTAATTGAATAGTCCTTTTTTGCCTCATTGATTTTTTACTCACTGAAGATGATATCTTTTAGGAGTTCTAAATTTATGCGAAGGTATTCAATCCACCCTCCCCTGGATTAAGCTCCAGTTTTTGCTCCTGTCCCTTGAGAATATTTGGCCCATCAAAATTTAGAGAAAATCCTCCAGGGATTTAAGAGAGTATAAGGGGATATTGCACAAGGCAAACACAGATCAGAGTTCACTTCTACCTGTGGTATCACCCTTTCTTCTGTCTCTGGTCTCCAATTGTTTTTCCACTTTACCACCAGCTCAGTCCTGCCTTTATAAATATTAATTTCAGGTGTCAGTATAAGAAGACATTTCTCTATACTTTCAATTAAAATTATTGCCCTTAATTTAAAACCTAAGTCAATTTGATGCTATTTCCAGTTCTCTTTATTTCACTTACAAAGTTAGGATTCTTTCTTTCTTTTTACATTATTGTTATTACATTTAATCTGGTTAGCAGAGTTATGTTTCTCAAAAAATTTTCCAGGAAGGGTACATGAATAATTCCATTCCTGTGAATATTTTAGTATTTCCCTTACATGAGAAAGACATCTTGGCTGAGCGACACTCTTTCCCCTCTGCATTCTTTAGATGTTATTCCATTGTCTTCATCAGAAAATGTTCCTGAAGTGCTTGAGATCAGGCTAAACTGTTGACCTGTTTTTGTTTTTGTGGGCTGATTTTTATGGAGGTAGGGGTAGAAATAAAGTAATAGTGATCTACTTCTCTTTCTATTGTTGGATGATTACAGAAATTTCTTTTATTCATTTCCTTTTCTTTTTTGATGTTATTTAACATCACCAGAATATACTTTGATACGGGTTGTTATTTATTAAGTTTTTCCAGGTTACAATAATCCCTTTCAATCTGCAGATTCAGATTGTCCTTCATTCTAGGAAAGTTTTCTTATATTATATCATTAAATGTTTTATTTTTTCTCTTTTCTTGTCCATGAATTGCTATTTTCTCTGTATTAAATCTCCATTGACTATTCTTCATAGCCATAATGTCATTTCTAATCTCTTGCAATTCAGTTCTTTTCCTCAGTTATTTTTGGATTTTTCTCAGTTCTATCTTTTATCTCACTAATTTTGGTTCTTCATAGTATCAATGTTGTTTTTACTACTTCTAATGCCATTTAAATTGTTTTAACAAAATGGCTAGTCAGGCTGCAGTCATGAATATTCCATAGTGTTTCAGATTTAAACTGGCCTCAGTCTCACAATGTTTTAGTATGAAGAGTGAAAATAAAAAGGATAATTGACTTCATCGTGGAGAAAAAAGTATATTTATGATATATAACATATATAAAAATATATGAATTTGGCATTTGTGATGTTTGTACATGCTCTTGTTTTGTCTCTTTTCTCTAAATGTACATTCCATTTTGAGAAGAAACTTAGGAAAGTAGCCAGACATGAGTAAGTTTGGCCACACCCAGAGTGAGCTGATGAATTCCCTTCCAAATCTACAGTTCTATAATATGTAAACGGTCATTGTTTCTCAGACTGTTAAAAAGTTCCATCAACTTCTCTGATACCTTAAGATTTGTACATTATTTTTCCTTTTTTAATGAAACAGCAACTGTCCTCTATCAAAATCAAGGGTCCCTAAATAAAATCCTGTCCAAAGTAGCAAAAGAAAAGTATAGCAATCATAGTGTTTTCAATTCTTAAGATCTAAATTAAACATTAAACCCCCAGAACATAAATGCCCTCTGTGTTGAAAAACTCAGAACAAATGACTTCTCTGATCATGTTGGAATATAGTATTTACTTCAGATATGAAATGATTTCACAGATCCTAATTTTAATGATCATGTCATTTTTATGAATGGAGAAATCTAAGGTGTAGTGAGGGGAGATATTTAAAAATATCTAAGGAACCAAGAGTTGAACAGAGCAGAATGCCTTAGCAGCCAATGTTATTTTTTTTAAGTGTATATGAGAATGTCTGTGCAAGGATTCTCCTGCTCATTAGGAGTAGGTAGAACTATTATTGCAAAGTTGTCATTTTCAAGTGAATAGTGTGTGGGTAGCTTCCTTTATGTCTGGACAAATTAGAGCTGTGCAGGAATTTGCTAATTAGTATGTGTTGATGGCTCAGTTCAGTAGCCCTACCTCAGGACTCAGATTAGGATAGCATAAGTATTCTTAAACTTCTTCAAGCATAATACCTGTAGGAAAAGATGAACAGAATTAGAATTATTCGACTTGGAAGAAAGAATACCAAAAGTTAAACTTGCTATTTTCAAATAGCTCAGAAGAATTACAACTTTGTGTGACTCACAGAAAGGAAAACTAGATAATTGCAGTGGGAATTGGTTAACATCAAAGAAAGAACTTCCCAGTTATAAAGACTGGGGGGAAAAAACCAGGGAAATAAGAAAATAATAATGACAACACTCATAATAAGTATGATTTATTGAATATATAATGTGCCATTTCCTTTTTAAGCACTTTATAGACATTATCTCATTTAATCTTCACAATAATGTTTTATGGTCAGCATTGTTGCTTCAATTTCACATTTATTTGTTCATTTAACAATTATTTTTGAAGGCCTACTATGTACCAGGCACTGTTATAGACAGTAGGATTAGAGATTCATAAGACTGGACAAAGTCTCTGTACCCATGAAGCTTTTATTCAGGCATTGGCAGATGAGGGAGGTTGACAATGAACAAAGAAATAAGAAAAATAACTTAGAGTGAAAACTATTATGCAGAGAATTGAAAATAGAGGGTTATGATAATCATCAATGAACTAGGCAATCAGAGAAGTATCTCTGAGGAGGTGAATTCTGATTGACAAGACGGAGACAACATGTGTGGGGAAATGGAAGAATATTGCTGGCAGAGAGCAGGTGGAGGCAAGGCACTAACGCAGCAACAAATTTAACCACTTCCAGTGGCCAAAAGAAGCCCTCTGTGCCAGGGCATGGTAGACAAGGGGAAATGTCTACCAGGAAGTCCCATAACACTTAAATACCATCCAAAGACTTTACCCTAACTTTGTAAAGTGCCATAACTTGTTCTTTGACCTCTCTTTAGTCTTCACCCTGTGCCATTTCCCCTTGTCTACAGGGAGAGTGAAGTGGTGCAATCTCAGCTCACTGCAAACTCTGCCTCTCGGGTTCAAGCAATTCTCCCACCTCAGCCTCCCAAGTAGCTGGGACTACAGGTGTGGGCCACCATGCCTGGCTACATTTTGTATTTTTGGTAGAAACAGGGGTTTCACCATGTTAGCCAGGCTGGTCTCGAACCTCTGACCTCAAGTGATCCACCCACTTGAGCCTCCCAGTGTACTGGGATTACAGGCATGAGCCACTGTGCCCAGCCTATTTCTTTTAAAAATGCCTAATTGTGGCTGGGCGTGGTGGCTCAAGTCTGTAATCTCAGCACTTTGGGAGGCCAAGATGGGCAGATCACGAGGTCAGGAGTTCGAGACCATCCAGGCTAACACGGTGAAACCCCGTCTCTACTAAAAAAATACAAAAAACTAGCCAGGCTTGGTGGCAGATGCCTGTAGTCCCAGCTACTCAGGAGGCTGAGGCAGGAGAATGACATAAACCCGGGAGGCAGAGCTCGCAGTGAGCTGAGATTCGGCCACTGCACTCCATCCTGGGCGACAGAGCGAGACTCCATCTCAAAAAACAAAAAAATACCTAATTGTAATGACTAGAATAATTCTGTATAAAAATTTGCTACAAAATCAATCAATCAATCAATTCATTATACGTCTTAAACATCATTCAGGCTTCTGTGTAGAGAATGGACTGTAGAATGGCAAGCACAGAGGTCATCTGCAGGAAAGTCATCAAGCCTTTCCTCTGGAGCAAGGAGGCCTCCCCTAGGAAGGTGGAACCAGGAGGCTGAGCCACTGACCTGCTCTGTAGTTCAGCCACAGCTAGAGCATACTACATTCTCCCACTATATAGTGGTTGACCAGTGCCAATTAGAGCTCCGATTTGCTATCAGTTGCCCATGTGGTTAAGTATTGTCTTTTTGTTTATTTGTTTAAACTTTTTGTTTATTTGTTTAAAGTTGTGGCAGCAGTTGACCTACCTGCCAACATGACCCAGTTCCTACACACGTACACACACACACACACACACACACACACACACAGGTAATGGGGGAAAAAATCATTTTACACTGTCTTTAGTTACATGGAAATGCCTTAGAATGAAATGTGTCTGACTTGGTCAACTGTTATCTGTAATATAAGGATGACTCTACCCAAAGAATTTCTTTCCTGTCTTTCTAATAGTATATTCCAGAAGAATCAAGATCCAGATGCGATGGAGGAACTTCTCATGACATTGGAGAAACTCAGCCTGCCAGTATCACTAAAGGGGGGAAAAAAAAGGTTTTGAGGTAGATATCCTCCAGATTTTGCTGGATAAGTGGGAATTAATAATGTGGCATATGAGATCAGTCCCATAATGGGGAGAAAAGATCAGAGGAATCTTGAACATTGATGTGTCCATCACAAAATCATCTACGTGCATCTCTCATTCTCCTTCTATAATATTCTCAAGTCAAATAAATGATGTCCAATGTCTATGTTCAATATGTGAAACAGATATTGGAAAAACAAAAGTAAAACCTTGAACTTCAGTGATTAAATGAAAGTAATCTAGGGACTCTTGATCTGTTTTTTGAAACAAATATGCTACTCAAATGATGTCATCCATTACAGGACATCATTATAGTCTACAGACACAATGATGTAGTACTAATACAAAAATTAACCATATCAATAATAATAATATTTATTAAAGATCTCCTCTAGGTCAGATATTGTGTCGAGTCCTGCGAGATCTTTCCTGAGGATGTAAAATATTTACAGAACTACTGGTGACCTATGTCTCCAAAATTGAGATAAATTTCTGCAACATGCTTTGGGACTCATGAGAAACATTTCCCATTTGGGAAACTTCTTAAACAAAAATGCTGATTGACTGTTCTGCTCATTTATCCAAGAAAGAGTTGAATGGATTTCATCTGGAAGAGTTTCCTAATACTGAAAATACTGAAAACAAACAAACCACATACGTTACTTAAGTCACACAGATTTGGCCTCTAACCAAAAAAGAGAGGGGGAAATATTAACACAGAAAGCATTGCATTCCTTCTGTATATACATAAATAGTGTACTTGGACCATAACAGCAAGAATCCAGAATCAATGAATCATGGCTAATATTAGTATGTAAGATATCCATAAAATACTTGAATCAAAAATAGTATGGTTTCTTTCAATACTTATACAAAAATTGAGGGCTTTCACATAAAGATAATCACTGATGAAAAAATGACACTTGTTCTAGTCCTTAGTAATTGCTAAATATCGCATTCACATTGTTACCTATTCACTTTTTCTGATTTTAAAAGTAATATTTCCTCACTAAAGAAAAGCTGGAAAATCAGGAAGATTATAAAGAATTTGTCCCACTTTTTAAAGGAAAATCTCCTATAATCCCACAACCCAGAATTAATGGCTAATATTTTGGGTAGGTTTCATTCAGCCTTTTTCTTATATGAACCTTGTATTTTTACACAGTTAAGAAACAATCATACATATGCTTTTTAAAACTTTTATTTTAGCTTTGGGGGTACATATGAAGGTTTGTTACGTAAGTAAACACATGTCATAGGGATTTGTTCTACATATTATTTCATCACCCAGGTATTAAGTCCTGTACCCAATAGTTATTTTTTTCTGCTCCTGTCCCTCCTGCCACCCTCCCCCATCAACAACAGACCAAGTGTCTGTTGTTTTCTTCTTTGTGTTCATAAGTTCTTATCATTTAGATCCCACTTGTAAGTGAGAACACATGGTATTTGGTTTTCTGTTCCTGCTTTAGCTTGCTAAGGATAATAGCCTCCAGCTCCATTCATGTTCCCACAAAAGACATGATCTCATTCTTTTCTATGACTGCATAGTATTCCATGGTGTATGTGTACCACAGTTTCTTTATCCAATATGTCATTGATGTCATTTAGGTTGATTTTATGTCTTTGCTATTGTGAATGGTGCTGCAATGAACATTTGCTGGCATGCATCTTTATGATAGAATGACTTATATTCCTCTAGCTATACACCCAGTAATGGGATTGCTGGGTCATATGGTAGTTCCATTTTAATTTTTAAATAGTTTTTCTCATTCTGTGAAGAATATCATTGGTAGTTTGATAGGAATAGCATTGAATCTGTAAATAGTCATTTTAATGATATTGATTCTTCCTATCTGATATAGTTTGGCTCTGTGTCCCAAGCCAAATCTCATCTTGAATTGAACTTTCATAATTCCCATATGTTGTGGGAAGGATTTAGTGGGAGATAATTCAGTCATGGGGGCAATTTCCTTCATACTGTTCTCCTGGTAGTGAATAAGTCTCACAAAACCTGATGGTTTCATCAGGGGTTTCTGCTGTTGTGTCTCTTTGCCTGCTGCCATCCGTGTAAGACGGGACTTGTTCCTCCTTGCCTTTCACCATGATTTTGAGGCTTCCCCAGCCATGTGGAACTGTAAGTCCAATTAAACCTCTTTCGTTTGCAAATTGCCCAGTCTGGGGTGTGTCTTTATCAGCAGCATGAAAATGAACTAACACAGTAAATTGGTACTAATGAGTGTGGCGCTACTGAGAAGGTAGCTGAAAATGCGGAAGCAACTTTGGAACTGGGTAATAGGCAGAGGTTGGAACAGTTTGGAGGGCTCAGAAAACAGGAAAATGTGGGAAAGTTTGGAACTTCCTAGGGACTTGTTGAACGGCTTTGACCAAAATGCTAATAGCAATATGGGCAATAATGTCCAGGCTGAGGTGGTCTCAGACGGAAATGAGGAACCTGTTGGGAACCTGAGCAAAGGTGACTCTTGTTATGTTTTAGCAAAGAAACTGGCAGCATTTTGCCCCTGCCCTAGAAATCTGTGGAACTTTGAACTTTAGAGAGATTATTTAGGGTATCTGGAGGAAGAAATTTCTAAGCAGTAAAGCATTCAAGAGGTGACTTGGGTGCTATTTAAAACATTCAGTTTTAAAAGGGAAACAGAGCATAAAAGTGTGAAAAGTTTGCAGCTTGACAATGCAATAGAAAAGAAAATCCCATTTTCTGAGGAGAAATTCAAGCAGGCTATAAAAGTTTGCATAAGTAACAAGGAGTTAAATGTTAATCCCCAAGACAATGGGGAAAATGTCTCCAGGGCATGTCAGAGGTCTTCACAGCAGCCCCTCCCATCACAGACCTGGAGGCCTAGGGGGAAAAAGTGGTTTTGTGGGCCAAGCCCAGGGTCCCCTTGCTGTGTGCCACCTAGGGACTTGGTGCCCTGCATTCCAGCTGCTCCAGCCATGGCTGAAAGGGGCCAACATAGAGCTCAGGTCATGGCTTCAGATTATGCAAGCCCCAAGCCTTGGCAGCATCCACGTAATGTTGAGGCTGCGGGTGCACAGAAATCAAAAATTGAGGTTTGGGAACCTCTCCCTAGATTTTGTATGGAACGCCTGGATGCCCAGGCAGAAGTTTGCTGCAGGGCTTGGGCTGTCATGGAGAACCTCTGCTAGGGCAATGTGGAAGGGAAATGTGGGGTCAGAGTCCCCACACAGAGTCCCTACTGGGGCACTGCCTAGTGGAACTGTGAGAAGAGGGCTACCATCCTCTAGACCCCAGAATGGTAGATCCACCAACAGCTTGCACCGAACCTGGAAAAGCTGCAGACACCCAGCACCAGCCTGTGAAAGCAGCTGGAAGGAAGACTGTACTCTGCAAAGTCATAGGGGCGGAGCTGTCCAAGACCATGGGAACTCACCTGTTGCATCAGCGTGACCTGGATGTGAGACATGGAGTCAAAAGAGATCATTTTGGAACTTTAAGATTTGACTGTCTCACTGGATTTCAGACTTGCATGGGCCCTGTAGCCCCTTTGTTTTGGCCAATTTCTCCCATTTGAAATGGTTGTATTTACCCACTGGCTGTACACCCATTGTATCTAGGAAGTAACTAGCTTGCTTTTGATTTTACAGGCTCATAGGTGGAAGGGACTTGCTTTGTCTCAAATGAGACTTTGGACTGCAGACTTTTGAGTTAATGCTCCAATGAGTTAAGACTTTGGGGCACTGTTGGGAAGGTGTGATTGGTTTTGAAATGTGAGGACATGAGATTTGGCAGGGGCCAGAGGCAGAGTGATATGGTTCGGTTCTGTGTCCCCACCCAAATCTCACCTTGAATTGAACTCCCATAATTCCCACATGTTGTGGGAGGGACCTGGTGGGGGATAATTGAATCATGGGGGCAGTTTCCTTCATACTGTTCTCCTGGAAGTAAGTAAGTCTCATGACATATGATCATTTTATCAGGGGTTTCTGCTGTCACGTCTTCCTCATTTCTCTCTTTGCCTGCTGCCATCCATGTAAGATGAGACTTGCTGCTCTTTGCCTTCCGCCATGATAGTGAGACTTCCCCAGTCATGTGGAACTATAAGTCCAATTAAACCTCTTTCTTTTGTAAATTGTCCAGTCTTGGGTATGTCTTTATCAGCAGCATGAAAACAAACTAATACACTATCCATGAGCATGGGATGTTTTTCCATTTGTTTGTGTCTTCTCTGATTTCTTTGAGCACTGTTTTGTAACTCATTATAGAGATCTTTCACCTTGCTGGTTAGCTGTTTTCTTGTGTATTATATTTTGTTAGTGGCAATTGTGAATGGATTGCCTTTCTGATTTGGCTGTCAATTTGGCTGTTGTTGGTGTATAGGAATGCTAGTGATTTTTGTACATGATTTTGTATCCTGCAACTTTGTTGAAGTTGTTTATCAGCTGGAGGAGCTTTTGGGCTGAGACTATGGGGTTTTCTAGATATAGAATTATGTTGTCTGCAAACAGAAATAGTTTGATGTCCTCTCTCTCTATTTGGGTTCCCTTTTTTTCTTTCTCTTGTCTGGTTGCTCTAGCTAGGACTTCCAATACTATGATGAATAGAAGTAGTGAGAGAGGACATCCTTGTCCTGTACCAGTTTTCAAAGAGAGTGCTTCCAGCTTTTGCTTATCCAGTATAATGTTGGCTGTGGGTTTGTCATAGATGGCCCTTATTATTTTGAGCTATTATTATTATGCTCCTTCAATACCTAGTTTATTGAGAGTTTTTGACATGAAAGGATGTTGAATTTTATTGAAAGCCTTTTTGGCATCTATTGAGATAATCATGTGGTTTTTTCTTTAGCTCTGTTTATGTGATGAATCACATTTATTGCTTTGCATATGTTGAACCAACCTTGCATCCCAGGGATGAAGCCTACTTAATCATGGTTGATTAGCTTTTTGATGTGCTGTGGGATTCCATTTGCAAGTATTTTGGTGAGCATTTTTCCACTGATGTTTATCAAGGATATTGGCTTGAAGTTTTCTTTTTTTACTGCGTCTGCACCAGATTTTGATATCAAGATGATGCTGGCCTCATTGATTGAGTTGGGGAAGAATTCCTCCTCCTCAATTTTTTGGAATAGTTTCTGTAAGAATGGTACCAGCTCTTCTTTGTACATCTGGTAGAATTTGGCCATTAACCCATCAGGTCTCGGACTATTTTGTTGGTAAGCTATTTATTACTGATTCAATTTCGGCATTTGTTATTGGTCTGTTCAGGGAATCAATTCCTTCTTGGCTCAATCTTGGGAGGCTGCATGTGTCCAGGAATTTATTCACCTCTTCAAGTTTTCTGGTTTGTATGCATAAAGGTGTTCATAGTAGTTTCCGATGGTTGTTTTTATTTCTCTGGGGTCAGTCGTAACATTCCCTTTGTCATTTCTAATTGTGTCTCTTTGGATCTTACCTCTTTTCTTTTTAATTAGTCTAGCTAGTGGCCTATTTTGTTAATTTTTTCAAAAAACCAACTCCTGGATTTGTTGGTCTTTATATATATGTATATATATACTTTAAGTTCTGGGTACATGTGCAGAACGTGCAGGTTTGTTACCTAAGTATACATGTGCCATGGTGGTTTGCTGTACCCATCAACCCGTAATCTACATTAGATACTTCTCCTAATGCTATCCCTTCCCTAGCCCCCAATCTGCCAACAGACTCCAGTGTGTGATGTTCCCTTCCTTGTGCCCATGCATTCTCATTGTTCAACTCCCACTTATAAGTGAGAACATGCAGTGTTTGGTTTTCTGTTCTTGTGTTAGTTTGCTGAGAATGATGGTTTCTAGCTTCATCCATGTCCCTGCTAAGGACATGAACTCATCCTTTTTTATGGCTGCATAGTATTCCATGGTGCATATGTGTCACATTTTCTTTATCCAGTCTATCATTGATGGGCATTTGGGTTGGTTCTAAGTCTTTGCTATTGTGAACAGTGCCACAATAAACATACATGTGCATGCATCTTTATAGTAAATTATTTATAATCCTTTGGGTATATACCCAGTAATGGGATTGCTGGGTCAAATGGTATTTGTCTTTTGAATGATTTTTCATGACCTGACTTCCTTTAGTTCAGCTCTGATTTTTGTTATTTCTCGTATTCTGCTAACTTTGGGGTTGATTTGTTCTTGCTTCTCTAATTCTTTCAGTTGTGGAGTTAGGTTGTTAATCTGATATCTTTCTAATGTTTTATGTGGGCATTTAGTACTATGAATTTCCCTTTTAACACTGCCTTAGCTGTGTCTCAGAGATTCTGGTATGTTATAGCTTTGTTTTTATTATTTTCAAAGAATTTCTTGATTTCTGCCTTAATTTCATTATTTACCCAAAAGTCATTCAGGAGCATGTCATTTAATTTCCATGTAATTGTACGGTTTTGAGCAATTCAATTTTTGTAGTCTTGACTTCTATTTTTATTGTGCTGTGGTCTGAGAGTGTGTTTGGTATGGTTTGGGTTCTTTTGCATTTGTTGAGGATTGTTTTACGTCCAATTATGTGGTTGATTTGAGAGTATGTGTCATGTGGTGATGAGAAGATACATACACATTTTAAAACTTGCTTTTTTAATACTACAAGCATTTTCCCATGTCATTAAAACTTCTTCATAAATATTCTTTTGATAGGTACAAAATATTATATTTCCGAGCCTCTATATTTGTAACATTTATGTTGCTTCTAATGTTTTTCTATTATAAAAACTCTACAATGGTTGTAATGACTAGAATTTTTGCATTACATTGTGAATGACTTTATTGTAATGACTAGAATAATTCTTTATAAAAATTGCTACAAAATTAATCAACCAATCGATTCATTCTATTCCTTAAACATCATTCTGGCTTCTGTGTAGAGAATGGATTGTAGGAGGGCAAGCACAGAGGTCATCTGCAGGGAGATCATCAAGCCTTACCCCAGGAGTAGGGAGAGGCAGGAAAATGGACCCAGGGGATCTAGCTAGTCACCTGTTCAAAAATGTAATATTAATGACATCCCAGTACAGTTTTGAAAAGAGTAAAAGAGTTTATATTCCATGAATAGGCAAATAAAAGTGGTATTTTCCGCCTACATTTTCCTTCCTCAATCTGGGTCATAAAGAAATTGATTGAAAAACAGACTAGAGGGTTCTTCTCTAGGTATGGCGTATTGATCGACAGGGTAGCAGACCTCAGCAGAGACATGAAAGCTGCCCAGTACTTTTTTTCCCATCTCAATATCAGCTACCATGTCTCTCCACTCCAAGACATTGGAAGTCAACTGCTCAGAGGTATTTCAAATACCCAGAAATATCCATGTACATCACAGTGTTCAATCAACTTCCCCAAAGTCCCAACAATTGTCTAGAATATGCCCTCACCCAGGACTGCTGGGTTGCACAACTCCAGGTATCCAGGTATACCATTTGTGTTATATTCTATGTGAAGGTCTCCCCTGGAGTAGTACAGCATTGCCCCAGGCTGTTTCCCTACATTTACACAAGAGTAAAAATGAAGAGGAGAACTCTCTGGCTACCTAAAAAAAAACCTTGTGTTGATCTCACCTCAGTGCTAATGCTGAAGTCTCTTTTGGCTTTAGTCCCAAGGCTCTACTTGTTGATTCACTTGTCAAAATATATTTGAATATATTTTCCATGCAGAAAGGCTTTCAAAAGATATAGAGACACAAAGCTTCTCTGAGACAAACTCTGAACAAGGGCAACAGAGAAACCCTCTGCTTCCACCACCAGGCTATATACTTGAAACAGGAGTTATGACTGGATGACTGTTAAGAACACAAACAGAAACTGTCTCTGAAGCACAGGGCATAAAGCAGTCTTAAAGCGGAAGATGGAGTAGAAGCATTGAAAAAAGTCCTCCAGTAATCCAACCTCCACCCCAAGGGCAATGTAAAATTAGATGAATTGAACTCAGTGACACACTGAGGGCAACTATGGCAACAACAAAAGCCAAACACAATTCAGCTTCTGATTAGATTGATTCAACCTCACCCCCCTCCTTCCAGATTAATAGCCCAGCAGAAGGGACATGTCCATTTCTAGGCATAAAGAATTATTCACCTCAGTCTCTACCTTTCTACATGTTGTATCAGGCAATCAATCAAAAATTAGAAAACACACAAAAATCAAAGAAAAATAATTCATTGTAAAAAAGACATAGCAGGCAATAGAACCAGACTCAGAGATAATCCAGATGTTAGAACTATCATAGAGGGAATTTTAAATAACTGTTTAATATAATATCTTAAAGGCTCTAGTGGAAAAGGCGAGTAGTACATAAAAATAGATGAGAAATTTAGCACTATAGAAAAAAATTGAAAATGCTAAAAATGACACACATCCTAACAGAGATAAAGAATGCCTTCAACTAGCTGATCGAGAGACTCAACAAGTGAAGAACAAAATCAGTGAACTTGAAAATAAACAGAAATTCCTCAAACAGAAACACAAAGGAAAAAAAGGGATGAATGATAAATGACAAAAAATAAAAAAAACACAGAGCATATAAGAGCTGTGAGTCTAATATACGTTTAGGTTAGGAGAAATATTTGAAGAGATGACAGCTGAAAATTTTCCAAAAAATAATGAAATACACTAATCCACAGGTCCAAGGAGTTCAGAGAAGCCCAAAGAGATTAAACAACAAGGTAAAGAAAAAGGAGGAGGAGGAGGGAGGAGAAAAATGAAACCCATACACTCCCACACCCATCTAGATCCACCATAGTCGAGTGACTTAAAACTAAAGATAAAGAGAAAATCTTGAGGAAAGTTGAAAAAGAAAACATTTTATACAAAGGAACAAAGCTAAGAGTGACAGCAGGCGTCTCATCTGAAACTATGCAAGTCAGAAAACAGTAAAATGGTCCCTTTAAAATGCTGAAAGAAAAATACTAGTAACCCAGAATGTATGCCCAGTGGGAAAAAATGTCCTAAAAATTCAAGAGAAATCAAGACTTTTTCAGACAAACAGAAACTGAGAGAACTTATTATCAGAAGACCTACACTACAAAAATTGTAAAAGGAAGTTCTACAGTTAGAAAAGGAAGATGTTACTGATCAAAACTTGGAATATGGAACCAGACAGATCTCCAGAAATGGTCAAAATGAAGGTTTTTTAGCTGTAGGTGAATTGAATTAAATTATTATTATTATTATTATCATTATTATTATTTTGAGACAGAGTCTCGCTCTATTGCCAGGCTGGAGTGCGGTGGCGCGATCTCAGCTCATTGCAACCTCTGACTCCCTGATTCAAGCTATTCTCCAGCCTCAATCTCCCAAGTAGCTGGGATTATAGGCATGCACCACCACTCCCAGCTAATTTTTGTATTTTTAGTAGAGACAGGGTTTCACAATGTTGGCCAGGCTGGTCTCGATCTCCTGACCTTGTGATTAGCCCGCCTCCACCTCCCAAAGTGCTGGGATTACAGGCGTGAGACACCACGCCCAGCCAATTAAATTATTTTTAACATAAAGTGTCAATTAGCAGACACTGTTGTTGCCCACTACATCTCCTTCACTGGGTTGAAATACTCTTCTCCCATTTGCAGAAGAGGTTCTTCACCTATCAGTTCACAGCTATATTCTTCTTCTGAGAACTGCCTTTGACCAATGGCAGCCACTTGGAAACAGAGTATGTAGAAAACTATGCCTGGTTCCCAGGGGTGTCCAGTAGCCAATGACTAACAGATATGAGGCACCAAAAAGGCCTGCCCTTTTGCCTGAAGGTGGGATAATTCTGTGGTGCCATTCCTGTTGTAGGGTTCCCTATGGGATCAGCAGAAGCTGGCTTCATCTGAATCCCCATCTTTGACTGGCCTTTTCCCCTGCCCTATCCTGCTTCCTTCCCTTTGGCACAGGTTTCACTTGAGAGCTGTTCAACATTCCTTTCTCAATCTCTGCTTCTGGGGAACCTGACCCAAGGCACTCTACATTTCACCACAAAGCAGATGTTTGCCATAGGTTTCTGTGCTATGCATCATGCTGTGAATCCAGTTAAGAAATTCCCTTCTGTTCCCAGTTTCTTAAAGAGTATATATCAAGAATGGAAGATATTTTTTGTAAAAAAAAATTCCACATTCATTCTTATGATCATATGCTTTTTTTCCCCTTTATTTTGGTAACATGGCAACATACAAAATCAACCTAGAATTCTTGGAATAAGTGCAACTTAGTCAATTTTCTTTTAATTTTAATCTTAATAGTTTTCAAGACTAAGCAGGAAGCAGCAGGAGAAATCCCAAATACATTTAAACCTTCCAAAGCTGCTAACCACAAGAACAACTCCAGCCATTTCATATTCAATGAGTTTGTCCTCTATCAGGCTTACAAAAGAAACAGGACTGTCCACAGGTAAGGGTGGAATGAGAGGGTCTGTAAGTACCTGTCAATCTTTTGGCTTCTAACACCAGCTTTCGCTTGAAGGAGCAGTAAAACTTTATGCTTCAGCCCTTAGGTAGAGTCCTTCAGAGGATCAAAACACAGGGCTAATCAATCCCATAGGATTATGTGAGTAGGGAGTACAAAAGGAATTTGCAAACTGGCACAGGGCCTTTCATAGACTAGATTTTCAAAAAATATTAGCCTATTAACAGATTTTTATCACCTATTTATCATAGACTACTTTCCTCATCTTTACTTTGTGCATATTAGAAGTTGGAGGAACTTAAACTCTAAAACCATAGTCCTTTTATCACCAAATCCATATTTTTATTACGAAGGAAAGAAATAGCTCTCAATATTCTAACTAGAAAATATATGAATTTTTGTGTATGGAATAAGTACCCTAAAACACACAAACACACAAGCTCTAGAGTGATGGTGAGTTAACACTATGAGAAATACCTTTATCCAACTAATTTATTTGGTCTCTCTTGAGACCCCCATTCTGGAAATGGCTCATCAGGGCTGATGACACCGTGTTTTTATTTTTGGGGTTTTTTTTTGAAACAGTGTTCTGCTTTGTTACCCAGGCTGAAGTGTAGTGGCACAATCATAGCTTACTGCAGGCTTAAACCCTTGGGCTCAGGCAATCCTCCCAAATAGCTGGGATTATAGGTGTGAGCCCCGACACCTGGCCAGATGACACAGTCTCGCTGCAAGGTTAAAAGTTTTCCAAGTTTGTTACTCATTGTGTGTTTTTGCATTCTCTGCTAAATTCTAAATTCTTCCAAGGCTGTGAATGTATCTTGCCTTTCCTTTGTCCTGTCTTTCTTGGCAAAGTATTAAGGACAAAAGGGATCTGCTCAATTATTACTGAATTACAGATGACAGGCCCATGGGAATCACCCCTGGACCCTGGCTCTGCTAACACCCTTCTCTAATCAAATGTGTTACTGAAGAAAGTACCCACAGTGGCATCGAAGACAGAAACACTCTGCCAAAATAGAAATCCTAATAAACTCTGAAATCTTCGGCTTCCTCTAAATTTCTTTCTATTGTCTTTCCATTGATTTGTGAGGTATGACGCTCACTGGACACCTCTAACCTGAAGATCTGGTGGCTGAGAGCACTTTTTCAATAGCTGATCATTTGTGAAATAAACACTTTGATCGTCTGATGGCTGCTGACTTTCAATTTGTTTTTTTTTTTCCTCCCAGGAACTTTCCCATAGCTCAGCATAATCATTTCATCAAATGAGATACACGCTTTTTGTAAAAAATAAACAAAACCCACTGTCATTGGTAGAAATTGGTGCTTCCCTTAACTCTCTCAGACTTAGCCTGTTCCTTTCCACTCTTTGTGAACAACCTTATTGGTGACACAGTTCGTATTGATTTGCCACCCATATCTCTACTTCTTCCCACGACCCCAGAATTGCTACAATTTGGGAGGGAAGAAGCTGTGGAAAATGACCAATATCCCCTGCATTCCTGGCTCTTACCTTTCACTGGTGCCCTGACTCTAAGAATTTTCACTTAAATAACATCTCACAAATTGCACCAATTAATTTTACTTCATGGATCTCAGAGATCATCGGGATTTTTGAAGCTAGAAGGAACCTCAGTGATTGCCTAGTCGATTCTTTCATTTTACCAAAATTAAGGTTTGGAATAAATGCATTATCCTAGATCTAGAGATGGAACCAAGATGCAACAAGTCTGAACCCTTTTTAATGAATACGTAGTACCACCCTATATGCATGAACCAAATCTGAGAAAATGAGCTTGCAGGTTTATGCACAGCAACAGGAAAATGTTCCCAACTCCCTTGAAACAACATGCTAATTTAATTTCAGCCAGCAAGACCTCATTCCAAGTTCCCACCCCACCACCCAAAAAATAGGGTAGCAGGGCTGCCCTGAACATGGAAGCCTCCTGGGGAATTCCCTGGCATATCCCAAGGAAAAAGGGTGTCGATGCCCAGTTTCAACAGACCTTTCTCACATTCCTGATTCAGAAATCTTCTTACCTAACATGTATTAGGGTTCTACTGAAATCAGTCTCAAACACCTTACCAAACAACATTTTAGAAATCTTTGTGCTACTTGTCCTGCCCACCCCAACCTCAAGTCCTGTCCTCCAGAATGGTTCCACAAAGAGGAGGGAACAGAGATGAATCACCACCAAAGCCTGAGAAGAGGGCCTGTGAAAACTGTCCCCCTTCCAAGCAAAAAGGATTTTTTCTCCTGACCACTATGTGAATAGAATGTTAAAAACTTGAACTTTGAGCTGTGATCCAATACCTGAAATTCCTTTCATTCCACAATTAAAGATAAGGCTTTCAGTGAAAACACAGCAGGAATGAGCATTCCCTAGACTCATTAATGCCCAGGAAAAGATAAATGACTGACATGGGCCATTTCTTAGAGATGGCTTTGGAGAAGGAGGAGGGAAAGGAGAGGTCAAGTGTACTAAAGGAAGAGTGAGCACAGGGAAATGAAAGGCTGAAGGCTTTGAAGAGAATCTCTGCCCACTTCACCATCTGCCCTGAACAATGCCAGATCTAATTGCTTCCAGAACTGCTCCTCACTTTCAAAAACAAAAATCTCCTTTGACAACAAAGCCAACTGCTACAGGTTTTTAAGTGGACAAGGATGTCTTTGGATGGCATCTACCCAGACGAAGATGGATGGGAAATAGATCCTTATCCAGGTATGTTAGAAAGCAACTTCAAAACATGTAATGAATTTGTGCTATCAGTCACCACATTACCTAACGAGGTAATATACATGAACACAGCCTTTTTCAACTGGGGAGCTCAAAGTGAAAAAGGAACCATAGATTTGTAGAAAACAGCCAACTTAGCTTCCCAAGTACTCAGCAGAGTGTCATATGTAATAGAAATCACACACACACACACAAAGATAAAATCTATATACAAGTTAAAGGAATTTCCAGATTGGTATGATTGTTTCCATAAGTGAAAAAGCGGAATGAAGGATGATATTGAGAATGTGGTAGAATGCAGTCCCTTTTTATTTTCCGAGGAGGTGGGGTGGGGAGCCATTGAGAAAGGCAGAGAAAGAGAAGGGAAAAAATGCATGAGGATTGTGCTCCTGTTTACACACAGCCTGGGTTAATGTGTAATTGACAAGATTAATGGCTGCATAATAATTGCCTCTATTGTTTACTGTCTGGATGGTGGCCAGCCACCTTCCTGCTCTGCCCACCGATGGGTTTGGGTTTGTAAGGAATGCAGTCAGTGGCTGATAGGGTCTGTATGCCAGGTGTAACCTTGCTAAAGAAGACATTCAAGAATCATAGAGGGAGACGTGGTGAGGTTTTGCCATGGCAGGGCATGCCTTCTTCTTGTTGTAAATAGTCTCACTTCAAATCTGCTAGGTTAACTGTGTCAGAACAGAGCCAGGCTCGGCCTGACCTAACCGCTCCACCTGAGAAAGACGAAGAAAATAAAACCTCAGGATGTAGAGAAAGGTCTCATTTCTGCCCTGGCCATACTGTGAACCAAAAAGCAGTGTGTTCCTCTGTGCTGTTCCTTGCAGTGTCCTGGGCTGTGCTGGGAAGTGCCCACCTTTCCCCCACAGGGATGCACAAATACCTTCTTCCCTGATCTGCTTTCTAAGCTGTTGCCTCTTGTGCACTGTGAGACAAGCAAACAGAGCAAGACTCTGGGCCATGAACCACAGAAAGGATTTCCATTGAAATGTACCATGCATCCAGCCCCTCTCCTGCTGATCTTGTCTTGTCTTGCCTCTCACATGGACCAGTATAGTTTTATGTGCAAAAACAAGAGCTACGTAATTCTCACGTGGCCTTATTCTTGTTTGGGTCGCAAGTGTTCTTCTTGATTACCTCAACCTTTGTGGTTTTCCATTTCCTAACCAATCAGTTTTAGAGTCTTGACACCTGAGGAGGCCCTCCTGGGGCTGGTACTAATCTACCTTTCCTGTCTTCCCTTCCAGCCCAGCTTAGACTGCTTTACTGTGGGGCTCTATGCCTCCTTCTTTCCACCTAGAAGGTCTCCCTGCTACCCACTGTCTCTCAGTATATTCAAATCTGATCCCTTAGGTGCAGACTCCATAGTGTCTCCCTATTATACACTCTCACATTCTGTGTGCTTTTCCTTCATAACACTTATCCCTCCTGTCAGTGATTTGTGCAGTTATCAGTGGGGTGACTCTCTCCCTTCCTAGACAGTAAGTTCCTGAAGACAAAAACTGCACATACTGTGCTTTGTGATACCTCTCTAAAAGAGGGTCTCTAGTATGTGCTTAAATCAATTCTCAAGTTAATAACCATATGAATACATGTAAAGACAAGTTCAAATTCCCACTTCCTTGGTGAGCTCAACCTTCAGCCTCTCCAATTGGGTATATTCTTATTAGTCCACCTGAAGTAACAAGGGAACTTTGTGCTTCCCTGGCACTATCATTTCCCTGTTTTATTATCAGTATCTGGGCTTAATCTTATCTCTCGTGCTTCTCTAAGTCTCCTTGAGAGCAGGGACTCTCTTTCATTGCTTGTATGGCTCACAACTCCAAACACAAAATTTTATGTAGATGGGAGTCAAAAACTGTCAGCCGAGTAGTGGGTTATTTATTTATTCAGTCAGTCATTCATTTGATATCTATAGTCCTACATTCTGCACACAGTCCTATATCCTCCACACACTACTTCTTCTATACTAAAATAATATTTTAAAGAATTTTCACCAGTCTACAAATCTTATCATTTCAGAGTCTCAGCCATACAGCATATGCTCCTTCCAGGGGCATTCCACTCCAGTCTGCAGTCTTGAGTTTAAAGATATTGACATGGTTTGGCTCTGTGTTCCCATCCAAACCTCATCTCGAATTGTAATCCTCACATGTCAAGGAAGGATCTGGTAGGAGGTGATTAGATCATGGGGAGGTTTCCCCCATGCTGTTCTCGTGATACTGAGGGAGTGCTTAATGAGATCTGATGGTTTAAAAGTGGCAGTTTCCCCTGCATGTGCTCTGTCTCTCTCCTGCCACCATGTAAGACGTGCCTTGCTTCCCCTTCCCCTTCCATCATGATTGTAAGTTTCCTGAGGCCTCCCAGTCATGCTGAACTGTGAGTCAATTAAACCTCCTTCCTTTATAAATCACCCAGTCTCAGATATTTCTTTATAGCAGTGTGAAAACAGACTAATATAGATATGAAGTCAGGGCATGAAGGTGCTCTATGTTTTTGACCATAGACAGCAGAAGAGGCAAGAGGCTGGGGCAGTGGAAAAATAGAGGCAGCAAGAGCAAGTCCTTGCAACAGGTGGTTTAGGTGAATTAAATTAAGAGCCCTAATAAATTCAAAGCAGTAATAGGCTTTGAGCTTAAGTCTTCACCCTGTGTATACAGCATAGCCTTGGGAAAGTCACTTTTCTCCCCAGATCTGTCTTCTGATGGGTGGATTGACATGGATGATGCCTGTCTTTCAGATTGTATATGGGATTAGTATATTTTCTGATAAATTTCTCTGTCAACTCAAAAGGGTTATGCAAATGGGATTACCTAAATAGCAGCCCAGAGCTTCTAGTTTAGAAGACAAGGTGTGGGCACACAAGGAAATAGGGGAGCTGGGCACTGAGGAGGCTGAAGTGAGAGAACGGGGAGCTTGTTGTTCTCCTGCAATGTATGAGGTACACAAAACAGAGAAGCTTGAAAAGGGGAAGTAGAACCCTGTAGAAGCACCACTCAGGTCTAGGAGCAGCCTGAGTGCCAAGGGGCTCCCACAGAAAGTGAGTCTGGAGAAGAAGAGGTGACGAAGGAAGACCAAAGTCTCTCCAAGGAGAGTCTGCTGTACTTGCTACTGAAAGGACATAAGAGGATCAGTAAAAACATCCAATGAAAGGAAGAGGAACCACAGAAGCCAATGCTGGAGAAAGTGATCAAGCCAGGCAGTCTGGTCAGATCACAATCCCATTTCTTCTTCCTGGACATGCAGCCAACTACAATTCTCAGACTCCTTTGTAGCTAGGTGTGGCCACCTGAATGAGTTCTAGCCAAAGTAATGTGAACAGAATGATATGGGTCACTTCTAGACCAGGCACATACCGACCTTCTGTCTGTCTTTCTCTGTGCTGTTTTCCATCCTTGGGTGCTCGCACTCAGGGTGACTTTGGAAGCCAAATGTTGAAGATAGTAGAGCCACAAGACTTCAAAAGGATCAGGTTCCCAGATCACTGCTTGGAGGATAGAGCCCTATCAGTCATGACAACCATTTTAGACTCTATATCAGCAAGAAAAAAAAAATCATATTGTTCAATCCAATGTACAATTAGGGGTGAATTTATTAGAGCAACTATCATTACCTTAATTAGTATAGCACGATGAGGTTAGGGAGGTGATTGAGGAGACCACTGGCTGCATTTTTAAATAATCAATCAAGTGTAAATTATATAAGAGAGGTAGGGGAAACAGGTGGGAGAAAGAAAAGGCTGGTAGATGGTATCTATGGATGATTTTTGAAGACAGGACTCCAAAATAAAGAATATTGAAATCTTCTTTTACACAAAGAATGTATACCTCATGACCTGAGCAGTCCATGTCCACTCTTGCTTGGCAGCTCCCATCTACTCTGTGACCTCGGCCCTAGCACTTAACCTTTCCTTGGCTTTCTATTTATAGACAGAAAACAAAAATACCAATCAAATTTCTGTAAAAGGTTTCCCAAAACTCCAAGTTCCTGCTCCTGCTTTTTCTCTCTTTTTCCCCCCCAAATAATTTTTGATTGTTTAATGTGGGAAAATGTTTTATGAGAATTGCATTCCTTTCTGAGCCACTGCCTGGGTCATTTAAATTAAACAATAGACAAAGGGAAACATTAACTTGAGGGGACTTTATAATAACAATCCAGGGCTGAACCAGGATTGGCTAAGAACATGAAAGGAATTGGAAGATTTGTGGCCATCCAGGCTACAGGAGGAAAAAGTTCAGCTTTCCCTTCTTCTCCTCCCAACAGGTATGCTCCAAAGATGATGCCTCATTAATTCTCTGGTCCTGTCAGTTTCTAACACTTCTAAAATGTTCTCAGATGCTCAGGCAAGCACAGACCAATGAACAAACGTAGATACTAAAGGCAAAGTTTTACAGGACTCTAAAGCCATTCAGGCAAAGACAAGATATAAACAGAATTTATTCTAATTACTATTATTATTTTTATTATTTTAATCAAATAGGTCTATTCAGGACATGCAAGCTTAGCTTTTGAGTCTTGGTCATAAACCTTTGGGCATTTTTTTCTAAGTCCTTGTAATAGCAACAACGAGAGATTAAGCTAGAAAATAAATCTACAAATGAGTAGCTATCTTATAATTAGTAAGCACTCTCCTTCATATGAAATTCCATGCCAGTCTCTAATAGCCACCCTCTGTACTCACGTAGAGTCTTTCATCTGAGATGCTTAAAGTACTTCTTGCTAGTACCAGTGCCAATTCTCTCAAAATTTCTTTAAGTCAGGGAACTAGAGTTCCCGTTCATAAGGTATACTGACTATTCCTGACATCTAAGCCCTAAGGAATCCATCTTATGTAGTTGTAGGTGGTGCTCCTGCCCCAGGTGACTATGGCACCCCCAGGGCAATGAAGGAGAGAAAGGATCCTATCATCAAGGCAGTAAATTCTGTTTGCAGCCACATGGGAGACAATGGGACAGAAAGGAAGCTCCATCATTGGAGTTAGGCTGACTGCAAACCCTGGCTCCTATATTTCAGCAAATTAGCTACCCTCTCTGAGCTTCAGTTTTCTCATCTATAATCAAGAATGGGGCTGGGTACAGTGGTTTATGCCTGTAATCCCAGCACTTGGGAGGCTGAGGCACAAGGATTGCTTGAGGCCAGGAATTTGAGACTAGACCAGGCAACGTGATCCCATCTCTACCAAAAAAAATTTTTTTTACATTATCTGGGTGTGGTGGGGCACACCTGTAGTTCCAGCTACTCAGGAGGCTGAGGCAGTAAGATCCCTTGTGCCCAGGAGTTCAAGATTACAGTGAACTATGATCATGTCACTGCACTCCAGCCTGGACAACAAGTGAGACTGTTGAAAAAATAATAATAATAAAACGAAAAAAGGATGTAGTATAATAGTATGGTTCTTGACCCACATTAGGCACTCAATAAATACTTGCTTGGGGTATAAGGCCATACCAGCCTTCATATCCTCAATTTCATTGTTATCTTTGAAAGTAAGCAATGTTGTGTCTGGTTAATACTTGGTTGAGGGTCTGCGTGGGAATAATGCTCATAGTAGGCACTCAATAAATCCTAATGGAACTGTCTTGCATTGGAAGAAGTCTATTTCCAATGTCCATGCCACCTAAACCAACTTGAGTTTTCCATAAGAAGAAATCCAATATTATCTCATGTAAATTCCAATCCCTGGGTTTGAAAGATTTTTTTTTAAGTGCAATTGTAATCCTCCCTCTTCTGTATACCTGGGTTGATTTTCCAAATCTCTTCCTGTTCTGCATTCATAACCAAGGGAGAATACTGTTATGAATTGTATCACTTTGTTAAATACCAATAAAAAATTATCAGTTACAACCAGGTGTGGTGGCTCACGCCTGTAATCCCAGCACTTTGGGAGGCCGAGGTGGGCGGATCATCTGAGATCGGGAGTTTGACACCAGCCTGACCAACATGAGGAAAATCTATCTCTACTAAAAATACAAAATTAGCTGGGCATGGTGGTGCACACCTGTAATCCCAGCTACTTGGGAGACTGAGGCAGGAGAATCACTTCCACTTGGAAGGTGGAGGTTGCAGTGAGCCGAGGTCATGCCATTGCACTCCAGCCTGGGCAACAAGAGAGAAACTGTGTCTCAAAAAAAAAAAATTATTAGTTACAGGGATTTGTTGAAATGATTTCTTATGTAGAATTATCTTGTATAAACTTTAATGTATAATTATACTTTGTGGATTTGTTTGAATTATTTTTAGGATGTAAATGGTTTAGTCCTTTCAGATAGTTGAAAACAAAATAATATACTTTGGATTATAAATATCACATTTTTATTAGATTTTTCATAACTCTACCAAAAATCCAGCCATGCCATTCATCAATCAAAAGCTATAAAGTCACAAGAAGCCCCCATTTTCTGGATCTGAAAATTAAATCTGAAAATTATTAAAAAGCAATTTATAAATTTATTTGGAAGGCCATAATGACACAACATTTACTCAGAACTTACTTGTCTAACCTCAGCCAGTTCAAAATATTGAAATAACCAAAAAATAAGCATGAGGTTGGAACAGGGAAGCTTCTGAGCAGGCAAAATAGACAGTAATATGTTAAACATCTATATTTCATGGTTGTAAATTTCATTGATAAGAGATCTTTTAGAATATCACTCAGAGCTAAGTACTCTTATTTTGTCCACAATGCTAACAAGTTTTTCATTCGATTTTGCCCATTGTTGGTGGATGAAAAGCAACAAATCAGAAGTGTGTAGACATTAGAGAGAAGAAGAGTTCTTCTGGGTGTCAGCCAATAAGCCAAGAAACCAGCTGGTTTTTGCATAACTATTTGGCATTTTAGCAGATGTTAAGGGAGAGAAAAATAATAGTGATTGTCCTTGCCTTCCCCACCTTACACCTTGGTTGGGAGTAGAAAAGGGATACACACAGGAAACAAGTAGAAAACAAATAAATTGTGCAGTACTGGCCATATGCACTAAAATAACTCAGAGAAGGGAGACATCAGCACGGAAGATAGTACAAGAGATTTCACTGAGGCCAAATCGTCTGAAAAATTATCAATTACAGCAAGCTGTCTGTCCTAAAGACAAAAGAAAATCTGAAAAGTGATACCTTGAAATCATTGTGAGAGATATTTCCCTTTGACCCTAAGACCAATTTTGAGACAATTACATTTTTATTTTACCAGGTGGTAAGGCAGTTAAGAGCGGGGACCTGACAGCGCCCATTCTTTTACCCTACAGAGCACATAGCTGTGCTGTGTACAGAAAAGCCACTTGTAAATATTTGTCAAATTGAATTTCCAAGGCAGGGCATATTAATATACTCTGTTAACTATCACAGTAAAACCTAAACAGGTGGTACATTTAGATGAGATGCAGAGAAAAACACAAAACCGGCTAAGAGCTCAAATGGACTAGAAAATACCTAAAATACTGGGGGGGAAAGCAAAGGTTTGCTTAGAAGAAATGAACAGGAAGTTTTAGGAAACCTCAAATACCTGAAACACAGGGATGATTTTTTTTGCATATACCTGGAAAACCAAATTAGGGGAAATCAATTTAAGGTGTAGAAGGAGCGATTTCGATACCAAGGCATTTGGAATATATTCTTGAATAAAATTATATTTTTTTAAATGTTTTCTTTCATATGCTGCTCTTTAAATGGTTCTGTGAAATAGCATGGAAGCAGAGTCATGGGTTCAGTGACACATTCAGTAGCCCTGGGCTGAATGACCTGTGTAAGGCCCACTCCCCCACCCCACCCCACCTCACCAGCCCTGCCAATCCACAAGAGCACTGATACCCTCCAAGAAGGGGCTCCTTCTCAATGGGGCTCATGCAGATTATACCTGGAATCAGGATTCTGAACAAATCCTTCATGAACTACTTTGCTCATGACCCAGGTTGGGAAAGAGGCCCATCTGTCTGCTAGAATCAGCGGGAAACAGTGATGGCAAAGGCATGAGCCAAAAGTTCTGAAGGTGGGAAAATGTACACACACAAGACTCACTGCCTGACTCCTTGGACACAGACAGATGCTGGTTTGGTGTGATTTAAGGGACACCAAGATAATTCCCTAAATCTCCTTTCCATCAACAAGAAAAACAAGCAATGCAGTATAACGAAGAGAGGACTGTGCTAGGCCTGGGGAGGCCCGAGTCCAAATCTTAGTTCCATGTTATCTTGATCTAGTTACTTCACCTTTCTGGGACTCAGTTTCCTCATCGATAAAATGGGATAATGTTATAATAATATACCAAGTTGTTCTGAGGACTAAATGAGATCATGTATTAAGTACCTGGTACAATAGGAGCCACACAGTACACGCTCATTATGTGGTAGCTTCTATTCTGCAACAGCAGGGACCTGCTTTTGGCCTAACCATTGTTAGGTTGTCACTATTGCCCTTCTGTAAGTGAAAGTATAGCAAGGAGTTGCCCTGCACACCCATAGATAAATACACAGGTAACTTAACTTCTGTTGCTTGGAACTAAAAATCTTAATAGGAAAATTCTCAGTTTGCTTTGTCAACCTAGGAAAGGAAGTTGACCAGGAAAGCATAAAAGAGGGTGGTTCTGAGAAAATTAAATCACTTCAGCAGAATTTGAGGTATAAAATGAAGCACTGGAGAAAATGGATGTTTTTATTTCTCCATATAATGGAATTCAGAGGTTTTGCACATACATCGAAGAATATTTTAGGAATAACAATTGTTCAGTTGGACACTTTCAGATGAAACCAAAGGTTTGAATCCATGCTGGCATAGAAGACACAAGAAAGGGAAATCACAAATGACACAGTGGGAGCACAGGAGTCTCACTCTCGGCAGGCCTGTGGTCAGTGACATTCTTTAGTTTTCCTTGCCATTGTCTGCTGCCCAATCAGCTCTACTTGGTAGAAGGAGCTGGCCACTGGATCCAAATGGAGCTGTTGGGAATGAATGCCACACTGGGTAAGCAGGGGCCTATGGTTCCACAGGGAGGCGAGAGCACCAGGACTACTCAGTGGAGAAGATGGGCACAAACTGAAACAAACCAAACCACTTGACTGAATGCCACTGCCCGGAAATATAAGTGACAGAGGCTAGGATTGGAGTGGGAATCAGTGAACCTGCTTAGAGATTTCTGGGGTAACTCAGAGGAAAAATTATGCAAAGTGAGTTGGGCAGATTAACTGTAGGAACTACCCTGATTTAGAAAGAGATAAGACAGGGGAAGAGTCTAGAGCAGAGAATGGAAAAAACTGGCAAAGCAAGGCCCAAGGCTCAGGGCCCAGGCTGCCTCACCCAGAGCTTCAGGAACTTGGATAGGAATACTAGAGATAAAGCATACTCTAGTCCCCAGGACCTGGGGCCTCAGTTTGAAAGCTTTCTCTGTCTCTTTTTTTGCATGTAAATACAAAATAAAAGCCAGCCACTAATGGTTGTTTCTCCCCAAAGTAAAACACAGACAATGAAAACAAAAAGTTCCACCGGCCAGATATAAACTAATGATATATGTTCCAGGTAAGTGGTTATCTGCAGATCTGTCCTAGATCAAAGAATTCTCTCTCTCTCTTTTTCTTTTTTGGTCTGAAAACAGGCAGGAAAAATTGGGGTTTCCCAGGCATGCACACTTACTTGTTGCTCAAAGAAACACTCAGTCCATTAGAACTTTTTGATGGGATGTGAGGTCTAGGATGTGATTCCCATTATCTATTAAACGGTAAGTACATAATAGGCATAGCAGATTTGCAGTAGAGTCTATCTCAGTGAAGATGTTATTGCTAGAAGTATTTATTAAAATTTCCTAAAAATATTCACTTATGCTGTGTAAGAAAAATGCTGTGTAGGATGCTAAAAGTGGATAAAATATTAGCAAAAAACCTGCTCTCTCAGAGTGTACATTCTAGGAAAAATGACACGACCTCAAATAATGCTACAACTATAATCTGAGTATTTGCTATATGCAAAATGCTTGTGCACATTGTTTACTTAATCCTCACAATAACCCTATGAAAGAGATTCAATTATCTCAATTTTACCGAAGTTCAGAAAGATTGAATAACTTGCCTAAATTCACACGGTCACATGGTAAAAAGGACATCTATTATTTCATCTGTCTACATCTCCTGTTTTTTTTTCTTTCAATCCCAATCTCTTTCTTCTGAGGAGACGGTCTTCAAGATCGCCCTGTCCCTAATGTGCGCGTGCACACATGCACACACACCCACACACACACAGACAATGTGCTTCTATTGGGCCAGTCATAGAACTGTGCATTCCTGGTCATGTGATATAAATCAAACCAATCAGAGTTCTTTGGTGTCTTCAAATTGGAACTAAGGTGAGAGAGTTCCTTCTTTCTGACCCTCTTGTGAAATGAAGCTTGGGCACATGAACTTTGGGGTTGCCAAAACACACAGTTCTAGCCTGTTGGAAGACGCTGGTCTGAGGAAAGAAAGCCAATACCAAGATATAACTAGAAATATGAAATAAGAGACATCAAAGACAGCACTGTGCTAGTCATTGTTTAACAACTAGTTCTCCAAATGTAGTTCTGACACAAATGGTGGTTGGTAATTCTCTTTATGTGAGTAAAATGAAAGTAAATCAACAGACACATACTGGAGCTTGACTCACTTTTCAATGATATGACTGATTGCTTTGTCAAGTCAAATAATTGTTCTCAAAATCTGAAAGATTTTAGCAATTTTTGATGCTATGCACAATGTAAGAACTGCAGATACAACACACTTCCAAGTTCAATTTGCATTGTCAACATTTTCTTCATCACTTTTTTAAGTCTAGAATCTAGACAATCAACAAAACAATACATTAAACCCTGGTTTTAAGCATTTGTTCATTTCTATGGTTTAAATGCCTCCACTATGGCCATTTTCAAGCTTCCAACATGACATCTATATATATGGAGTTGGAAAGAGATGCGTAATAGCACACCTATTAGCACAGTACAGCAACACTGGACAGGGTTTCCACCATACCAACACCACAGATATGAAGAATCTCAAAGGTGCAGATAATAGCAAAATGTAGTAAAATAATTGAGAAGTACTGAGGTTTTAGAATTTATTACTTTTGTATTTAACATAATTTTTACTCATGAGTTTATATCATTTATTTTTTAATAATGTTGTATTTAACAACTGGCTTACAAAATCCCTCAGAATCAAGCAGTTGGCTCTCAAGAACTAGCACGAGCCAGAATCAGCACCCCACAGGTTCCATTTATTCCTGAGAATAAATTTATTCCCACCCTGATTTCAGGAGCCTACAAATGCTCTAATTTGTTCAACTTGGAGATAAAGTGGCTTTTCAGTTGCTTGCAACCAAAAGAATCTTAGCTAATTTAAGAAGTTCCTCTTGGCTAGAGTGGACAGGGAAGGCTTCATCAAAGAAGCAGGGCTAAAGCACCCACCTCTGAAGGCCAATTTTCCAGATGACTTAGTTTCATTTTTTTGAAAAAATTGAAGAAATAACCATGCCTCCCAGTTTGATAAAAGGAATTTTCAGCTCTGGAAAACCTGGCCATGCTGTGCCATGATCCATTTAAATGTCTTACCAGATGAAGAATGTTTAATCCGCTGAATGGAGCCTCCAAGCCCTGCAGAACCCGGGAGGATGTTACCAACTCACAGCCCTGCTCCCAGGAGTCTCGGCATCATTCTGTGAAACTGCACAGGGTGGAGCCCTGGCTTCTCCCTGGGGAGGAAGTAGCTGCAGGAATGCCAGATGTGGCATTCCCACAGCAGCTGGTGGAGGGGCCGTATCTCCCAGCATGAAGAGCAACCGCAGAGACTGAGCCCCAGAAGTCTGCAGTTTCCACAGGCCAAGGAGAACCCAAGCTACCCGGGGCCTGAGGCAACACAGGCTGATAAACAGAGCATAGTTTGGGTCTGATTCTCCCACACTGCCTTTGTTTCCTTCCACTAGTGTTTTGTAAACCTTTTTAAAGAGTTATTCCAAGTGTTTTTTCAAGCCTCTAATCTGTCCTCAAAAATATCCTGGAGGAGGAAATGAAGATTGTTTGCTGCAGAAGACAAGGGTGGAAATGGCCAGGAAAAGTCTCTTCAGAACACCTAGATGAAAGCCACAAATGAGGGTGGGGAGAGCTTGGACAGAAGCCAGCCAGGAATACTGGCCTGCCTGTCCTGCAGTTTTTAAACTAAGGGAGTAACTGAAGTCTTCTGCTCTGTGTGAAGGCTGGGGTGGGAAATGCGATGAAGTTGGGGTGGAGAGTCTGTAGACGGAAAGGGTGAGAGGGTGAGGTGGGGAACAGGGGGAAATCAAGCATGCAGCTCCTCTTAGTTCTTGCTTCATGTACAGTTTCAGGGGAGTGGGGTAGGAGATGGACCTTTAGCTCTGCATCAAAAGTTGATTAAAATCCTGAAATTTTTCATAATTGGACCTCATTAATAAATTCCTCAGGGTTCCAGGAGGCTCTGTAGAGGTAAAACAAGGGTTTGGAGAGATGAGAGCAACAGGAGGTTGTAAGATCCCAGACCACGGAGTTAATTCCACTTAATCAGCCTGGAGAAACTCCACATTGACAACACATCCCAGGACTCACTAAGGCCTCCTACCCTCTGCAGCAGGGCAGGGATTTTTCTCATTTACTTCCCCCTTACTTTTTAAACTCTATTTCCAACATGAATAACGAGCTGCCCCACAAGTTAGCACTAATGCTCCTCTTCTCTCCAGAGGACGTTTACTGCATCTGTGGTAGGCATAACTCCAGCAGCTTGGGGAGGGCAGGCTTCTACCTCCAAGCCTCCTCTCTTCATTTTGCCACCCATCATCTCCCATCACCCCCTGCTCCACCTGCTTCCTCACCTCCCTCTTTTGAGAACATATATTCTCAGTTGTTAGCTTGACCTCCAATTCACACATAATCTCTGTGATGGTTAATTTTATGTGTCAACTTGATTGGGCTAAAGGATGTTCAGATAGCTGGTAAAACACTGTTTCTGATTGTGTCTGCTAGAGTATTTTTGAAAGAGATTAATATTTTAATTGGTAGCCTGAGTAAAGAAGATCATCCTCACCAATATGGCCAGTCATCACCTAATCCATTGAGGGCCGAATAGAACAAAAAGGCTGAGGAAGGGAGAAGTCAATCTCTCTGCTGGAGTTGGGACATCCATCTTTGCCCTCAGACATCAGCACTCCTGGTTCTGCCTTTGAATTTGGACAGGGATTTACATTAGTGCTGCACCCTCCCTTGCTTCTCAGACTTTTGGGCTTGGACTGGAACTACTCCCCCAACTTTCCTGACTCTCTAGCTTGCATACAGCAGACTGTGGGACTTCTCAGCCTCCATAATTATGAGAGCCAAGTTCCATAATAAATCTCTTTCCATATATCCTGTGAGTTCTGTTTCTCTGCACATTCCTAATACAATCCCAAACCTTGAATTGAGACATTAGCATTAGCTTGTTGCCATGCCAAATCTTTAGTGGTTAACAAGTGGCAAGCTTGCTTGGTTTGTAATGTGTCTTTTCTCTTTCCATTAGTAAAAGTGAGCCTGAGCTGTAAAACACCCAACAACCAGATACTTCATAAAAAAAGCAAACAAGAAATAAAGAGCCTGAGCGATGCCCAAACTGGGAAGCCAACCTCTGAATAGGAGTGGGCCAGGGTCAAATGCAGGCTTTTTTCAGGGATCCAAATGGCTCATTCTCATAGCATCTATATTTTGCAAATGTCTCCTTCCTTTCTTGAACATTTTGTGAGGAGAGTTACCCAGCAAGACTATGTGGCATGGAAGGGGCATTGCAGTTCAGCCTCAAGAACCATCCCCAAGAACCATCACATGAACACCAAGGTGGCTGGTCCTCAGCACAGGACTGACTCCCATGAGATACTTCTTCCAAAGTAACAGAAGCTAACTCTAGCTAATTTAAACCAAAAGGGGAAATACGTGAGGATGAGAAGGTCTCAGGAAATCCAGATGGACCATAAGAAGATCCATAGAGCCCTGGCATCTCTGGGCCTCTGCTCTCTATGAAATGGAGATGGCTGCCATCCACAGGAAGGCTCTGGGTGGGTGATGCTCTTTTCACCTGAAGCGTCCAGTTTGCAGTGGGTTCTCAGGAAATATTGATTCTCTTCTTCCCTTACGTAGGCCCTTGACCCCATGAGAGTGATCTTTCTACAACACCATGTGGCCATGCCACTTCCTGGCTTAAAACCCTTCTGTGGCTCCTCAGATCCCTCAGCATAAAGTCCTAGCTCCTCCATCTGCAGTGTTTTCTCTCTGCAGTTGTCTTTCTCTGCTTCTCCATGCAGTGGGCTGTAGTTGTCCCTGAGCACTCAAGTGTCCAGCTACACAGAAATAAAACTGACTCCTCAGAACTCTAACCCTGAGATCCTGGACAGGAGTATCAGATTGGCCCTTGTCTAACAATCTCAACCAGGAGGAAAGGGGTCTTAGAGCAATGGGTCACATGAAAGGGGAACGATCCACAGCTAGGCATGCTCAGGCATGATCACAATCTTGCAGATGGCTAAGTAAAATTCCTCTGAAGATTTGATATTTGGGTATAGTTTCAAAAAGGGGATTTGTTTTGTTTTGTCTTCATTGAAGGGAAGCAAAGCACAGACTTTAAAATCAAATCCATTTGGTTTTGAATCTCTGTTTCGTCACTTAATAATAATTGGGCAGTGTTGAGAAAGCCACTTAACCCCTGTGGTCCTCAATGTCCTCATGTATGAAGTAGAGATGGCTGCCATTCACAGGGTGGTCATGGGTGTGGCACGCTCTCCCTCTTACCTGAAGTTTGTGGTGGGTTCTCAGGAAATATTGATTCTCTTCTTCCTTTACATAGGTCCTTGATGCCATGAGAGTGATCCTTCTATAACACCATGTGGCCATGCCACTCCCTTGCTTAAAACTCTTCTGGGGCCCCTCATATCCCTCAGCATAAAGTCCTAGCTCCTCAAGATAACATAAAAAGCCCTGAAAGCACTCTCTGCCCTCCTCTCCACTCATTCCCCACCACTTCTGTGCCCCTGCCATGGAAACGACTTACCATTCCCAGCACCCCTTATGCCCTCTCTCCTTCCCTGTTCCTCCTTCCCCCACCGACTCTCCAACCTTGTCTGCCTAATGTCTACTCCTTCCTGGGGTCCATTTACTCAGGAAGATCTTCTTTGGCCATTGCTTCCATCCACAATGCTGTACTGAGTCTCTTCCAGATGCTCCTGGTTAGAACCCTCCTCAGTGTTCCTGAGAACCAGCCTAGACAGTGAGAATGGCCTCAGAAACTCTGCTTTGCAAGGCAGTCCAGTCCACTGCTATCTCCTAGAAGGTTCTACCACTCCCATCCTAACTGGAAATAGAGCCAAAAATGCCTGTCCATAATTTTCACCTAATGATCTTAGATTTTATCCTAGAACAGGCTTCAAATTACTTGGAGCTTGAATCTTACTACCCCTAATCTATCTTTCCATTCCTTTTACTGGACCTCAAGAGACATGGTCCAGTGAACATCTATCATCCTGTAATATTCTTTAATTTGTCAGTATTCTTCTCAAACCCTGGCGCTCTTAGGTGAGTCCAACCACCACTTCCCTCGTTATGGATCCTACAGACCTATGCAGCCTCAGACTGAGGGACTTTTTTATCCAGGTAAGCCACTCTGCCTAGGTCCTGTGAGCTTCTGGTCAGCCATGCCCCCTCTAAGCCCTTAGCATATGACCTGCTGTAGTGCCAAGTATAATCTCTCCCCACTCCCAGGCTCATGCAAGTGCCTAAAGGTTACACAACAAGCCAAGGGCAGAGACTAAGAGATGCTCGAGATTTATAATCTCTAGTCTAGCATGGTTTAGCAATTCACTTGTCCACAATTCTTTGAGCTGATGGCCTTATATGTTAATAATAATAAGTATGGCTAATGCATATTGAAGGTTTACTCTGTGCCAGGAGAGGCTAAGAAATACATATGAGTTTTCTCATTTAAGCCTCACAACAAGTCGTTAGGAATTTTACAGACGAGGAAACTAAAGTTTAGGGAGATTAAGAAATGTAATCCACTAGCTTAATAGAATGAAGGGTTAGGTTAGACATCAAAGCAATAAGGTCTCAGAGCATATTAAATATGACAGCTGTGAACTCTCACATTTCTTTTCTAAAATTAGGAATTTCCTAATTTAAGCTCCCCCGCCAGTGACCAGACTTGATTTCAATTAAACACAAAGGAAGATAACTCACATCAATCAAGTAAAGTCTAGAGGTACAGAGAACTAGCACAGCCCCCAGGGCACAGTCCTCTCAAATGTTCTCCTAGGCATGGACAGGCCCCTCCTTACAAAACGTTCAGAAGTCCTAGAGATTTTGCCTCATCCACTCACCTTGTTTCTAACCCTGAATGTGGTATGAGAACAGATATTGTAGCCTTGCAAAGCTTCTGTAAACATTTGCTGTCTCTCTTACTTTTACATAACAAGGCTCATCTCTGATTAATTAATTTGATGACCTCCAGTCAATCTGGTGTCAGAACTTCAAACTGTGGTAAAACCTTATTTATCTATTTAACACAATTCCAAGAGTTCCTTATATTCGATTTTTAAAGCCAGTAATAACTTCTTTGTATAGCTAAACCATGAAATGAGAAACTGGCATTGGGTTAGATTGGTTGCCAGGTAAAAGAGTGCTCATAAGGCTAGTGGCTTTCTGGTAACACTGATCCACCTGGGACTGGTGGGTAAAGATGTCCTCAATCACATCCCGTCCCTTGTAATCCCTGTACGATGAAGAGAGCTTTGTCCACCAAACCTTTCACCCACTCCTGGAGCTCAGGAGGATGAGAGGCTGTCAGCCAGTGTTCTGGACAAATGCTCCCCATGGAAATTTCTGCTAACTGAACTCAGATCTTGCCTTGCTTGTTCTGAAGCAGGATCAGAGATCCGACTGCTGACTGTGTGGCTTCCCAGAAGATTTGGAAACATGCTTGATGTGGGTATGGAATAGGGACGGGGAATTCTTGTGGCCTGGGAGCAGAGGCGGCCTCCAAACACATTAGGGCTTGGCAAAACCCAAGAACACTATGCCAAGACCTTTTCCCTTCACTTTTAAGCCCATATGCCTTTGAAAGGGAACTTAGTCCTCATTTCAGGAGTGAGTACACATTAGTCATCAGTGTACAGTGATAGTAGCACTGGGGACTCATACCTAGAATGCCCCCCGCTTTTTTTTCCTATCCAATTTCTTCTGATCCACCAGAATCCAGTTTATTTTTACCAGGACTTCTCCATCAAGTCTAGCTCACAGTAACTACTAGCCTATAACAACATAACACTTGTTGCTAGAAAGATATCTCTTGACATGTGCAGCCTTATGGCATCTTTTGAAATTTTTAAATTATGTGTATTTATACACATATACGCGCATGTGCATATTACAATGTTTTCATGCACTTACTCAAAAACTGTTTACTGATAACCTACTGTTGCCAGACACTGAGCTGCGTACTAGGGACATGATGGAGAACAAGGTAAGCAAGGTCTTGACCCTTACAGACCTCACAGTGGGGAACTGTATGGCTCAATGATTGTACCCACAGGATTTTAATTTATGGAGGTGACGAAGTGATGACACGAAGAGCCTGATGCTATTGAAAGAAGATATTTATCACTTGCATTTCCCCCAGAGAAGGCATACAACACCATGCAAGGCCACCTAGGGAGCACCAGGTTTTGGTCAGGAGGCAGAAGTAGGAGCAAGGAGGGGAAAGCCTAGACTGGAGCTTTCATTGCGGTTTCTGCAGGAGAACTAAAACTGAATAGAGTAAACAGTTTCAGATTGGCTAGTTTGAATCATTCTGGCAGGCTCTGGGCTCTACGAGTGGTCTCTAGTTGTCTGATACCTGGCCCTGGAATGAATTAGGACAGATAAATACTGGACTTGTATATGAGAGTTAAAGAGGGTTACTGAAGGTATAGACTCCGTTGTTCTATTGGTTTGTTTGCCTATGAAAGGAGAGGCCTTTGTTATCTGTAAGACAGACCCTAGGAGGGTCAGTCTCTCCCTGAACAGCAAAATTTTCAAGATGTCAAAACATCATAAAATTCAAAACATTTTTAAAAACATTATTAATACACTGTATCCATCAGGGCTCAGAATGGACAACAGAACATGCCCTAGACATTTGAAACAAAAGGGATTTAGTGTAGCAACATAGTGCTTACAAAATTACTGAAAGGGCTGAAGAGGAATTAGGGTCCACCAATGGATAATTTATTTTAAGGGCATACAGTTCTAACTTGGATCTGGAAGTAGCAAAGATGCTGCTGCTACCAATACTGCTGTCCCCTCAAGAGTGACATCCCCACAAAGCTGGTGACTAGACATGGAATGCTGGTCCACCTTCCACAATGGACTCAACCATCTATATAACCTTGCTTAGCAGTAAGAGAACATTATATGTATTTCTGAGTTTCGCAAGTACAGGAGGGAGGAGACAACTGCTATGTTCTATACAGTACAACACACAAATGAAACATGTGATAAACGCACAAGACTGAACTGCCTCTCTGTCCTACAGTTGATAGATTTTTATGCCAGAAGGTTGTCCAGCTAACATTTCTATTCTAGGCTGGACTGATCTGTCTGTCCCACACTTTTTTTCAGCTGAAAACTCTCTACTCTTCTTTGAAGATACAGCTCAAGCATTGCCTCTTTTATGAGGCCTTTCTTCTTCCTGCTAAGAACTGGCCACTCCCTCCTCAATCCTCCCCTTGAAAGCAGAGGTAGACTCTCATCGCAGTGCCCGCCATACTTCTTTGCTCTTACACCAGTGTCTCTCTGCTTGACTATGAGATACTTCAAGATATTCCATGGCATGCAGTAGACACAGAATAAATGACCCTTGGATGAATTGGAAAGGCTGAGGCTCTTACCACAGATCCAAGATGCAGGTAGGGATTCCAATACAGCCTGTTACCCAGTCCAGTCATATAGGAGCCGAGTGGATAAGCCCTGTTTTCATCAAGGCTAAAATCTCAAACAGTGTTAAGGCATCTTAGCTCTGGTACTGTTTGGAGCAAAACACTATAGCAAATAATTAAATAAGAGTAGCCTGAGCAGGGATTAGGAAGCAGAAGGAAGTTTAATATCTCTGCATGACTCAGAGATACCAGGTAGTTTCAGTTGCATCTAACAGAAACACAGCTCAAATAAGACAAATGAAGAAAAAAAGAATATACTGACCAGCATAACTGAAAGGTCAGTGTGCTAGCTTCAGACATACCTGGGTCCAGTCTGTGCCCTATGTCATCAGGGTCTGTCACTTTGGCTCAGTTTTCCTCTATAACCTGTATTCTCACACTGACTCTCACCATGTGGTAGCGAAAGTGATTATTTTTTCTTTTACTTTTCTCAACTTACACTGTACCCATTCATCAATCTCAGTAGAAATGGAATCTCTTTCTTAATACTTCCAGCAAAACATGTCAGGATTGACTCTGACTTGGACCAGTCTGGTTCCGAGTACCCCTCACCCAAGCCAGAAGAATAAAAGGTGCAGGCTTCCACTGGCAGGTGCTATGTTCACCCCTGAAATGGGGGATCCATAGGTCAGATCAACCCCACCAAAGCCCATGGGCTGAGTATGGAAGGAGGTGTTGTTAACAGAAAGAGGCGTATAAATGGTAGACATAAAAAACAACAGCTATTTCCCGCAGTGGTTAACTAGTATTTTGCTATCTCCAAAGCTTCATTCTTCATTTTGAAAGAGTCTTTCAACTACTCAAGAGCAACAGCAAAACTGCAGCCATTCTCAGAGTGCTTCTTGGATGGGATGCCCAATGAGATTGGTACAAAACAGAAAAATTTGACATCATTTCTAACTTTCAGTTGAGACTGGGGAGAGAAAGGAAAAACCCATCAGTTTCGGGTCTTGAGTAGTAAAACGAGAGTGAGAGGGAAGGGGGGAAAACGCTTGGGATGTAAATGGAATGAACAACAGAAAATAATTAAAAAGGAAGTGGCTTCCTCTCGTTTGTCTGTCGGGCCTTGTGAGGAACAAGAGCGGTACCTTTTCTGGAGCCTCAGCTGCTCTGCTGCCTTTCCAGCCGCCTCCTTGGGAAGAATGAGGCCTTAACAACCAGCATGGTGTCAGGGCTGGCCTCCACCCAAGCCTAAACAGTGCCCCCATTGAGGGACCCCAGGGGCAGCCCTGGATGCCTCTCCCTTCTCCTGCTCCCCTCAATGGGCTATTTGTGGGACTAACAAGGACTGGGAGACACACTGCCCATCTCCTCCGAGGCCCCAACAGCTGCAGGATTCCGCAGGAACTCCACAGGGCTCCTGCACATCCCTGCAAAGACACCAACCGGAGGATGCCGGATTCAGAAAGGGGTCTCCAGGCGCCTCCTGGATGAGGGAGAAAAATACTCCTCAGTTCTTTCCTTCCTCCCAGCCCTTTCTGCCGTCTCCTGGGATAGTGACCCTTCACCTCAAAAATATTTGGTAGCCTGCCTTCCTGCAGCTTGGATATCCTCCCTGTTCTATCCTCCTTGCTGGCTGGGAGAAAGAAGAAAAAGGAGAAATAATCTTCTTCTAAAGCTGAGAGTTTATGATTGCAGCCATGTCCAAATATTTCATCTTCATTGTCCACTTCCTCTACTGAGATAAAGCGACCTAGAGTGGAAAGTGGTAGCTAAAACATTCTCATCACAAACTAAGATCACAGCTACTGTTCCCATTGATCTTTCAATCCCACAACAACACAAAGGAGCAGTAACAGGCCGGGTGCGGTGGCTCATGCATGTAATTCCAGCACTTTGGGAGGCCGAGGTGGGCAGATCACCTGAGGCCAGGAGTTCGAGGCCAGCCTGGCCAACATGGTGAAACCCCATCTCTACTAAAAATACAAAAAATTAGCTGAGCGTGGTGGTGAATGCCTGTAATCCCAGCTACTCAGGTAAGCTGAGGCAGGAGAATCGCTTGAACTTGGGAGGCGGAGGTTACAGTGAGCCGAGACCGTGCCACTGCACTCCAGCCTAGGCAACAAGAGCAAAACTCCATCTCAAAAAAAGAAAAAAGGAATAGTAACAGTTCCTTGTATTCTATTTCTCCCGAGCCCATTAGGTAAAGATTGCTAATTGCCTTGAGGAAACAGACCAGCATACTGTCTAGAACAGACAGGTGAGGAGGAATCATCCCTGACTTTCTACTTCTACAGGAGATAAAGGCTTGCTTGTGTCTTTTCACTTAAGAGATGTAAGTTGAGCCCCTGCCCAAATGTCTCCTTCCAGGAGCTTATTGTTGCACATGAAAATCCCATTATCGTGATATTCCATGTTTGTTGGTGGAAGCAAGTGTACTCTGCATGAATAGATGTATGTCTGTTTTGGTGGAAATTTGCTAAAGTGTAAATACCCGTGGGCTCCAGACATCAAGCTTTACAGGTGATTAACATTAGGGTGCTATGTAGTTGATCCTGTCCTTCCCAGAGTGATAGCTGGGATAAAGGGGAGAAGGAACAGCCCCAGGAAAAACCTGTACCTACTTCACAATGAACAGAATCTGTAGGGGAATCTGGTACAACTTAAACTTTGTTCCACCCACAAATTTTTGCCAGAAGGTTGGGACCTAGCCTCATTCTTCAGGGTCAGGGGACTTTTTCCCATGCCAGTCCATTCTACTTTTGAACAAATCTTACTCATTAGATCATTGGAGAATCATTTCTTGCATCAACTTCCATCTGATTTCCCTTAAACGTGCAGACGTTCATCCTGGTCTTGCCCCATTACTACATGCATTCTAATTCCATAAAACCTTCAACCCTTCAGATGAATATTTCCATAGAGAAATCACTCATGCCTCCTCCTGAGCTTTTCCATTTTGAGCTAAATCATGATTTCTGCAATTTCTGCAACAGTTCCAGATATGACACAGTTGCCTGATTTTTAACCATCTGGTTGACTGTCTCCAGACAAATTCTGGTTTTGTTTGTTTGTTTGTTTGTTTTTTGTTATTTGTCTTGGACCCTATTAAGTATATGGAACTCAGCTGCAGTTTGACTAGGGTTAAAATGCAGACAAGCCATTGCCATCCTCTATCGGAGGATCCTACTCCCGTGAATGCACTGTAAGACTCAATGCTCACCACATGGCAACCAATTCCCACTGGACTTCCTCGGTGATAAAACGCATGAGACTTTTCACATGAACTTCTGTTGAGCCAGTCATCTCCAGTCAATTTGGTTTCTTAACTGAAGATCTCATGTTCATTTCTCATTTAACTTTATTCCCTTAGTTTCAGTCCATTGATCTAACATGTGGAGCTCTTTTAGAAATACTGATTCAGTCAGTAAAACCTCTCAAATTTATGTAATCTACAAACATCCAAATATGTCTTCTCTATTTTCATTCAATTTGTTGATGAAAGTAAAGACAAGACCAAAAAGCTCAGATATTCGAGACCAAATATCAGAGACATCACCATGTCCTGTTGAGAACCACGTTGATACAACAAAAGCAGATGCCTGATGCTGGAGAGTTCAGTCCTGCTTCCCAGTCCAGAGACACTTTGCATAAAGGAATACATTTTTGGACAGAAGAAAGTATTCTAATGTTTTCCTTAAGTTAATATTGGATAGGGATGTTCAGTATTGCTTTTCATACTATGCACACATAGGATTCCATTGATGCAGAAAGAATAGCCTTTTATCCTACCTTACACATTCCATAACCGGCCTCTGACCTTTAAAGAAAATTGTTTTTTATTAAAACAGCCTTCTTGCCAAAGTCCTATGTGCTCCTTTCTAAGAGAGATTCCCAGATTACAGCTTATCCAATCAATATGACAATAAAAGACACATCAAAACCTTAGCCCTGACTTTCCTAGGGTTCTCTAAATTCTGCCCAAAGAGGTGCTGTTTTCATTTCCCAAGAAAAATAGAAACATTCTATGAATTTCTTGCAAAACCTAGCTGAAATTCTAAATTCAAGATCTTGCAAAGCAGATTTGAATGCTAAGTTAAGACAGCTTTCAAGGTAGAAGCTCTCAGTTTGAATACAGAATCCCCTTTTGGCAAAGTCATGTGAAAAATGCTGACATGTCTCGAATGTTTTCCCAGCCATTTCCCAGCTTCATGTCTAACAGAGGCTGAGTGTGAGCTGAAGAATAGTTTGAATAATAACATGAGAATAAATAAGTCACTTATTGGGGATTCTAATGGGGAAAAAAGTCACTAAGTAAAAGTCACAACTAAGTTTAGATTTGAATTAGCTTCATCATGGGATGAACAAGAAAAACCCAAGTAATTCTATTTCTTTTGGAGTTCAAGCCCATCAGAACATTAATTTCTTTCCTATAAGATCCTATTACAAATAAGTTGGATCATAGCTCACCTTGCCACATTTCAACCTTATAAAAGAAGACTTGCAGAAAGGATTAGCCTCTCTCTTTCCAAAAACCCTGAACAAATTTTCATGTACCGTTCTCGATCATTTTGCAGGAATTGTTCTGATAAAATAGTATTTCCCTCCTCTGGGTCTAATGCCCATCACCTTCTGACACAGTAAGTGACCAAATCTTTCCCTCGTAATATGTCCCCACTCAACCCTTCCTCTGTTTTCCCTTATTTGCTGTTATATGACATAACAACTGAATCCTTCAGCCTTGGGGGCCTCTCTTTTCTTCAGTATTCAAATGTAATTATTTGAACTGCAGGAAGTCTGGTGTCCATCGCAAGCTTCCATAGGCTCTGCCATAGGAGGCTCCTGCTGGGTGGGTGCCAATCACTCTTTTCCCAACCCCTGCTCCTGGCTCCTGCTGAGCTTCTCAACCCTCTTGCTCACCCTCTCAGCCCTCCTTTCTTTGCAGGTACAGTGTTCCCCTTCATTCCACAAGGCACCACTAACATACAGCTGTATTATACAGGACACTGAAGGTTTGGAAATTTTGGGAAGGCACTAAACAAAATTGGACTCAGCATCACTGTAGCTAATGTCTATCCATAAGGAGCCCCTTCCTGGTCAAGTTACTGGGCCTACCCTCAGAATGGGGTCTCTGGCATCCTTTCCTCTCTGCCTCACTCACCAAGGGAAAACTCAATCTTCTTTAACAATAAGAAAGAAGAAGAAGAAAGAAAACAAAATAAACAAATGACCAAAATCTTTAATAACCCAGCAATCCTGAAATACAGATATGTCTGTAGTCAGGTTTTGTTTTTGTGGGTTTTTTTTTTTAGTAGCAATTAAAAATGTTTAGCTAGCAAGCAAAAAATTTAACAAGCAAAAAAATTTATGATATAAATGTGCAAAATCACTACAGCATTTTAAAAACTCATAGTACATCTACATGATGTAATAGCATTTGGTTATTTAAGGTTATTTGGCTTCCTGTATAAGGTGTTGCTCCAAGCAGTTATTTGCAGCTTCTTTCAATGGTAGGAAAATTACTTATTATATAATGCTTAGGAAAATTAGGATCCGAAATTGTATGAAGTGTGACTTCAACTCCATAAAAAATCTGGAGGAAAGCATGCCAGATTATCAACAGGATTAAAGGAGTAGGGGTGATGGCTATTTTATTGTTTGAGTTTCCCTGGGTTTTTTTTTTTTTTAACTTTTAAAAAATAATTCCAACTTTTATTTTAGATTCAGGGGTTACTTGTGCAGGTTTGTTACATACATTTATGGCATGATGCTGCGGTTTGGGATAGAAATGATCCTGTCACCCAAGTAGTGAGCATGCTACCCATAAGTATTTTTTTCAGCCCTTGCCCTGCTTCCTGTCTCTCCCCTCTAGTAGTTCCCAGTGTCTATTGTTCCCATCTTTATGTGCATGAGTATCCAATGTTTAGCTCCCACTTGTAAGTAAGAACATGCAGTATTTGGTTTTCTGTTCCTATGCTAATTCTCTTAGTATAATGGCTTCCAGTTGCATCCATGTTGTGGCAAAAGACATGATTTCACTCGTTTTCATGGCTGTGTAGTATTTCATGGCATATATGTACCATATTTTCTTTATCCAATTCACTATTGATGGGCACCTGGGTTGATTCCATGTCTTTGGAATTGTGAGTAGTGCAATGAATATGTGAGTACATGTGCCTTTTTTGTAGTACAATTTATTTTCCTTCGGGCGTATACCCATAATACAATTGCTGGGTTGAATGGTAGTTCTGTTTTAAGTTCTTTGTGAAACGTCCACACTGCTTTCCCCAGTGACTGAACTAATTTACATTTCCACCAACAACCTATAAGCATTTCCTTTTCTCTGCAGGCTCACTAGCATCTGTTTTTTGACTTTTCAATAATCACTATTCTGAGTGGTGTAGATGGTATCTCAGTGTGGTTTTGATTTGCATTTCTCTGATGATTCATGATGTGGAGCATCTTTGCATATGTTTGTTGGCTGCTTGTATGTCTTCTTTTGAGAAGTGTCTGTTCATGTCCTTTGCCCAGTTTTTAATGGGTTTTTCTTTTGCTTGTTGAGTTGTTTAAGTTCCTTATAAACTCTGTATATCAGATCTTTGTCAGATACATTGTTTACAAACACTTTCTTCCATTCTTTAGGGTGCTAGAGTTTACTCTTCTGATAGTTTCTTTTGCTGTGCAGAAGCTCTTTAGTTTCACTAGGTCTCACTTGTCAATTTTATTTTTGTTGCAATTGCTTATGACTTAGTCATAAATTATTTCCCAAGACTGATGTCCAGAATGGTGTTTCCTGGGATTTCTTCTGGGATTTTTGTAGTTTGAGGTCTTATATTTAAATCTTTAACCCATCACAAATTAATTTTTGCATATAGGAGTCCAGTTTCAATTTTTTGCATATGAAGCTATTCCAGTACCATTTATTGAATAAGGAGTCCTTGTTTATTTTTGTTGACTTTGTCAAAGATCAGAAGGTTATAGGTGTATGCCTTTATTTCTGGGTTCTCTATTCTGTTCCATTGGTCTTTTTGTCTGTTTTTGTACCCAGTACCATGCCATTTTGATTAATGTAACCTTATAGTATAGCTGAAAGTTGGGGAATGTGATGCCTCTGGCTTTGTTGTTTTGGGGGTTTAGGATTGCTTTGGCTGTTTGGGCTCTTTTTTGTTCCATATGAGTTTTAGAATAGTTTTTTCTAGTTTTGTGAAAATGACATTGGTAGTGTGATAGGAATAGCATTGAATCTGTAGATTGCTTTGGATAGTATTTGCCTCTGTCTTTTAAAGCCCACTGGGAATCATTGTCTTTTATGACCATGCAAAACATTAAGATTTACTTACATAGACACTGGCCTGGCTGACGCAAGTCTATTTTCAGGCTGGGGTTTACCCTAATCCCAGGGAAATATCCCCTTGCACATGATTCACCTCAAACCTCATTCATGTAACCCTCTATGCCCCTACCCCATGTCCCCTCCCACTGTGCAGTTGATTGCGTTCTCCACCTCCATCCTATAATGCTTTGTACAAACCTTTTTAGTCCTTCTCACATCTGTATCAGTCAGGTCTCAGCAACCTCATACTGAAGAGTGTTTAAAACGGAGACTCTTTACAAAGAAGCAGAGTATAAGGAGACCACCAAAGTTAGTGCATACCCCTGGGCAAATTAAGAGGAGCTCTGTTACTATCCCTAGCCTGGAAAGGTAAGAGGAAGAAGTAGTTCTCAGAGCCTGGAGGGAGAAGGAGAGGGATGCTTCACAGGAACTGCAACCTTGAGTAGAGGAATGCAGCAGGTCTGGAGCAAACCCTCAGGAAAGGAGCCACTAGAAAAGCCCTGAGTTTGGCTCTTCCTCCCTCCTTCCAATTATCTGCTGGTGCTGGAGGGAACTCCAGCTAGAATCCAGGGTCAAGGGAGCCCTTTCCTGTGGTCCATACAGGGCAGCCTTCAAGGGAAGAACGTGGACCTGGAGGGACAAACCAAAGATGGGCCACAACAACATATTGTCACGATTGATTCACAGGCATGCCAACTGTCTGCTGCCTAAGAGATTCCCTTTAATTCTACAAAACGCTAGAGCTTAAGGCTGCATCCTCTGTACTTCAGAACATCCAGAGCCACCCACTCTCACAGTCCTCTCCTTTCTCCTGAGGCGGTCCTTGCTACATCCTTCCTGGTTTCTACATCTTTCCTACTCTCTCATTAGCCCACTTCCTGGACAACACCCTTCTTCCGTCCTATTTCTCAAATCAGCATAAATTCAAGGGTTATTGTATGTATCAGATTTCTAACTGAAGGATAGTGGGTAAAGAGGGATCAAAGACAACACAGAGTAAGGAACAACTTCAAAACCCTTATTAGATACCTCTTTCATAAATAATCACAAACCATTCTCCACTATGAAGAATTTCTCAGCTATGCACCGTCATCTTCCAGAAACCCAGGCCCCTTCCAGGACCTTCTTTTTTCCCTCTATTGACAGCCTTCTAAAACCCTAAATTCTGTTCTACTATTTTTTGTCTAAACCTTAATATTATTTTAATATTTATATTTTAATATAAGATATTAAATTAATATTAATGTTAAAATAGTTTACTATTTTAATGCAATTGTTTTTAAAATCAAATTGGTAAGTTTTTTAATGTTCTTTTTTAAAAACTTCTTTATTTCAATAGGTTTTTGGAGAATAGGTGGTGTTTGGTTACATGAATAAGTTCTTTAGCAGTGATTTCTGAGATTTCGGTACACCCATCACCCGAGCAGTGTACAGTGTACCCAATGTGTAGTCTTTTATCTTTTGCCACCCCCCCCATCTTTTGGTGACAATGGCCTTATAGTACAGTTTGAAGTCAGGTAATGTGATGCCTCCAGATTTG
>NW_012115289.1:4203923-4210141 GCF_000951035.1 Colobus angolensis palliatus | reverse complement strand
ATATTAGAATATTTTAATGCTATGCTTTTAAAAATCAAATTACAAGCTGTATAAAGTTTTACTAGAACCAGGGCCAAGATCAGGGGGAGGAGAGTGAGGCAAGGGCATATACACATGCAGGATCAGATCCTCTCTTTAAATTTTCATCCTTTGTTCATTAGGGATTTTGTTTTCATTAATTTTGATTTTTAAAAGACTACTTTCTGGTGCTGTTTATCTTAATCACTAAGTTTTTTGACATCACCCCTCGACTATTTTTTTTTTTTTTTTTGTATCCCAGGCAAGTGCCTCACTCAGTATCACCTTAGTTCTGGCCCTGCCAGTTGAGGGGGCTCAGGGAAAAAGACTTATCTTTCTACATTAAATATGTCAGTTTAGATGCTCTTCCAAACCAAAAGGTAAGTTCTTTTCCCAAGCAGAATTTTGTCTTCAAACTCCTGCCAATTTTGAGAAGAATTTGTTTCTTGTGACCCCTCCCTTGTTAGGCTATGAGATCCTTCAGAATAGAAAATGATGCTGCATCTGCTTCCATAGCCCCAGCACTCAGCCTTGGTAGATGAATTATAAATATTTACTGAATACAAGGATCCAGTGCAGAGCTTTGTAAATTCCATCTGCTATTTGTTGAATATATTCACAGGTTTGCTTTTTATCTTAAAATCAAACATCTTAGAAAACTAGCTGGCAAGGACCTGAAGACATCATTTAATCGAATCTTTTCATTTTGTACACTGGGAAGCTGAGGCCAACCTCCATGGTTACACTTGCAGGCAAGTTGCTCAGAGTTTATCCAAAAACATTAATATTTCTGATTGTCAAGGTACTAAATAATTTTGGTAGCATCCCAGTAAGCAGAACAGAGTAAAATTCTCCCAGGGGTTCATGAAGGCCCTGCAATAATACAATGCTACTAATTAATTAATATGATGCAATTATTTCTGCCAACAGAAATCTCAGAATAAGAAAAACACACAAGAGAGGTAAGTGGGAAAATTACTGACACCCAAGCCAATGACCTGAGTCAGAACAGCTTCTATCAGAGTGAAGTACAGAAATATTAATATCAAGAAGCTGAACTTTTAAATCAAAGCCAGAAAATGTATTTGCCCAAAGTAAAGGCATGAGCAGGTTTACAGAGAGAAGGACAATGGTAATAAGGAAAGCTTGCTTCTTTACAATGAATGCATCGTGGCAAACTTGTGAGGCACCAAGCAAGCTGACAAGTGTCCCTTCGTCCTTGCACCCCAGACAGTTTGGCCAAAGGACATCTAGGGTGACATGCCTCAGACAGTCCGCATTAATTTCACATCCCGGAATAGCCTAAAAAACCTGTCCAACCTGACTGTCAGCCTTTTCAAAATCACCTTTGGAATTCTTTGTTCAACCCTGCTTGGTTTACACTGGAACGTCTCTTCTGGGACTTCTCTGGTGACTTGATCTTTGTCCACAATGACATACCCCAGGAGAACCACCAATACCCAGATTTGCCCAGTGGTGACACTAATATTAGATCCGATTAGAAGTGTCAATTCAAAACAGATGAAGGACACATTTACACACAAGTCAGGGCTGCCACAAATTCTTCCTCTCACAATATCCTCTAGCAGAAAAGAGGGCAAACTGACCTTGAAGAAACCTCCTTTTTTTATCGGTTACCATGGCAGCACAAACTGTCTCTCCCCAGGGCACCTGCCCATGGGTTTGCACCTGCCAGCTGGTAGCAACACTGCACCAGCAGCCTTGGTTCCCAGTGGCTGTGCTCACTTCATCAACAAAGGTACCAGCAGTGCCAGTTGGCTTCACGATATGGATACCTGCCCGCTAAGCATTGGCCCGGAGCTCGGGGACTTTCACAAAGGCCAGCCAACAGCTGGCAGGCAGGAACCTGCAGGTCATTGTCATCCTGGGCTGAATTGGAACGTGCACTCGGGAGACAAAGGCTCTGTCTGTAATCACAGAAACCCTCCCTCCCTGGGTGTTTTATTTTCAGCTCTAGGTCCCCTGCTATGGGAGGGCCATGTGGCTGAAGGTGTCTTTCTTGGTTGTTGTGTTTTTTGTTTTTTTTTTTCCTCCTTTAGCATTGCCCTGCCTTGTGCATGGTGTAGAAAAGCTTTCTCTGCCCCATGTCTAGTTTTATTGCAAACCAAAAAGCTCACCATAAGTCATCCTGGGCCAGTGGGTTCAGAGGTGGAGCTGGTAACCAGAGGCCATGTCAAACTTCCTCCTCTGGCTCCACACCAAGGCCTCCGAGGATATTTTGTCACATGAGGTTAGTGTAGTTTCACATCCGCTAAAGCAAAGCTCTGTCGAAACTCTCTATTCTCACATGGCTTCAGCTCAGACAACCACCCCACTCAGCTACCTTCCTAACCCTTTCAAGCTGTGAATCAGGAGACCTGGGTTCCACTTTCAGCCCAGTCTGCATGCCCCGGAGCAATGACAGACTCAACTTCTTTATTAAAAATTAAGAGGCCAAAGTACCTTTCACTCAGGTTACTTTCAACTCTCTCTCCCCTACCTTGAAAAAAAAAAAAAAAGTTTATTTTTCCTGGTGCTTTTAAAAGAAACTCTTAACCTGAGAATCTCTAAAAATGAATAGAGATTATTTTGGTTTAAAAAATAAATGGCTACACACAACAACCTGAATGTATCTCAAAAATATTATGGTAAATGAAAGAAGCTTATATACAAAAGAGCTCATACTGTATGATATTAGTAACATGGAATTAAAAATAGGCAAAACTAATTTACGGTTTTAAAAAATTAGAATAGTGGTTGCCTCTGGCAGTGATGTAGGAGCAGGGATTATCTGGGAAGGGGCAAGAAAGAATTTTCTGAGATGAAGGTTATATTTTATGTCTGGTTAGGACTGGGTCACACAAGTAAGCCTTTGTCAAAACTCATAGACTGCTACTCTTGAGAGGATCAATAGAGGTAATAAAGCAATGATAGCAAAATTTTAATTGCAGGATCCAAGCTGTGAGTAAATGGGTGTACACTGTTTAATTCCTTCAACTTTCCTGTAATTTGGGAATCTTCATACTAAAATGTTAGAAGAAACACATTGTAATACATTTCAAAATTCCTGTCTCATTCATTCCCTGCTTTCCTCCACCCCCTCCCTCTTTCTTGACATGTAATCTTCTTTTCCCATTAAATGAGTCAATGGAAATGGGAATATTTATTGATTTGAGCAGTTAAGTCACCAGTGCTCTGTGATGACTAACTACTTTATCATCCATTGCCCATGGCTTTCAAGGGAAGAGGACAAGCTCTGGGCGTCTTTCTCAAAGAAGGAGTTCCTACCTGTAAAAGTCTGTTAGAAAGGACTACAGGTTTGATACGCATCTTTCAAGAGCCCTGTCCGCATTCCAACTCACCCCAACCCTCCAGCCCCAACACATTTGTTAAAAATTAACATTCAGAGATGCAGCACCCTCAACCTCGGACTTCCCAGACTCCAGAACTGTAAGACATAAATTTCTTGTCTTTATTTTTAAAAATATTAATAATATTCAGTCCCCTTTGTGAAGGTTTTTATCAGGATATGTCAAACTTAACACTGAAAGGAGGTAGCAAAATTTCTGTTTCCTCCATTTCTTTGTACTTGTACAAATGGAGGCACCAAGGTAAGACACAGGTGTGACCAGGCCCTTTGAGTGGTTCATCTGACTGAATATATACCTAGAGACCCTAAAACAAGCCACAGGGCTGAGAAATCAGAGACTTAGGAACGCATAGTTTAAAAGTACTGTGGTTGTGCTCGCTTCGGCAGCACATATACTAAAATTGGAACGATACAGAGAAGATTAGCATGGCCCCTGCGCAAGGATGACACGCAAATTCGTGAAGCGTTCCATATTTAAAAAAAAAAAAAAAAGAACTGCGGTTTCCAGTGTGAATTGACTGGAACTGAAGTTAAAGAAGAATTTCAGCAATTTTTGGTCACCAGTTTCTCAATGGTCCTGTCCTCTCACTGTCAAGTTTAGAGAATAAAACAAACCTCAAGGATGTATCTCTGCTCCACACCCTGTCTCAAGGCAAAGTGTGTGTGTGTGTGTGTGTGTGACCACAGCTTCAAAGAAACAAACAAAAGAAGCAACTAATAATCATAATAAAGAGGTTAAATTTTACCAGAGCCAATTGTGCAGAGGAAAAAAAATTCCAAAAACACAATGAAAACAAAGAATATTAGACCTGTTAAAAAATAAATAAAAACCTTAGAGTACATTGTAGTCAAACTTTTCATTTTGCAGAAAAAGAAACTGGATCTGAAGTTTCCAATTTAATGAAAGTTATATCTGAGAATCTGAGATCTGATCTCACCACCAGAAAACAGGGTTGGAATTGACCTTATAAATAATATATTCTAAGCCCCTCAGTTCACTGATGAGGTAACTGAGGTTCAAAGAAATTTCAGTGACTACTTTGAGTCCACACTGTTACTCAGTAGGACTAACTCCCATATATGTTTATGCTTCTGAGGAAGACAGCTTCAGTACCTTCCTTTCCTGTCCAAATCCTATTGGCAGCCTTTATCACTCTTTCATTCTTTAAAATGAGCAGTAGATATTTTTCTCATGTTCTTATACAAATAACCACCTTAATTCGGCTTAGAGACCGACATCTCCTTTCCAATGAGGTTAGTATCCCTTATGGAAATTCAGGCACCAAGTCTCCCTCTGTCACTCAGGCTGGAGTGCACAATCTCAGCTCACTACAACCTCTGCCTCCCGGGTTCCAGTGATTCTCCTGCCTCAGCCTCCTGAGTAGCTGGGATTACAGGCGTGCACCACCATGCCCGGCTAACTTTTGTATTTTTAGTAGAGACAGGGTTTCACCATGTTGGCCAGGCTGGTCTCGAACTCCTGACCTCAAGTGATCTGCCCGCCTCAGCCTCCCAAAGTGTTGGGATTACAGGCATGAGCCACTGCATCCAGCTACATCCAGGCAATTTTAAATACCTGTCTGTGTTTTATTACCACTCAAAGCTGGTCAGCCCCAAGGAAATCAACTGGAAGAGTTCAGAGTTTTTCCATGTTAAATTCTGTCTCTATTTACCAAAGCAAACAAATTAAGGTACTGAAAGACTTTAGTAAACACAAATATTTTTCCTTGTGATTACAGAGGCTTTGCAAGAGCTCTTGTTCTTAGCAGTGATTATGCTGAGCCATTCATTTCGTTCACTTAATAGTCTGACAAAATGTGAATGCCTACCACGTGTCCAGTACTTTCTAGGTGATGGAGATGCAGCAGAGAACAAAGTTCCTGCACTCTTGGATCTCATATCTAGTGCAAGAAACAGACAAGCAATAAACAAGTATAGTCATAATATGTCAGATGTTGATATGCGCCATGGGGAAAAAGACAGTGAGGAAGTAGGCGAGTGGGTACCAGGCTGCAGCAGCAGGGAAAGGTGGTTGCTAGTGTCATATATAAGATGGACTCACTGATAAACAGACTTGAAAGAAAGGAGGAAGCAAGTGTTGTGTACATCTGGAGGAAGCCGTTTCCAAGCAGAGGGGGAACAAAAGTAAAGGCCTAAAGTAGGAGTGGCATATTCTTGGAACAGCGAGAAGGCCAGGGTGTCCGGAGCAGAGTGAGCGAGGGGACAGTGGAAGGAGATGCTGTCTTGAGGCCCAGTTGTGTGGGGCCTTGTAGGGCATTGCAAGGGCTTCAGTTTGTTCTCAAAGTGAGATGGAAAGGCATTAAAAACTGTGGAACCCAGGAGTGACATGATCTGATTTCCATTTAAAAGAATCAGTTTGCCTGTGTATTGAGAAACAACTGCAGCTATTGTTGGCCACAAGAATCCAGTGATAATGGTGGCTTGGACCAGTGATGGTAACAGTGGAGGTGGTGAGAAGTAGTAAGATTCTTGGAGGTAGAGGTGACAGGATTTATTGGTGGATTAGAAGTATGAGGAAAAGAGAATCAAGAATGACTTTCAAGGTTTTACACTGGAGCAATGATATAGTTTGGATCTCACCCAAATCTCTCATTGAATTTAATCCCCAGTGTTGGAGGCAGGGCTGGGTGGGAGGTGATTGGATCATGAGGCAGAATTCTCATGAATGGTTTAGTACCATCCCCCCTTTGGTATTGTATAGTGGTAGAGTTCCCATGACATCTGGTTGTTTAATAGTGTGTAGAGGCCGGGCGCAGTGGCTCACGCCTATAATCCAGCACTTTGGGAGGCTGAGGTGGGCGGATCACGA
>NW_012115289.1:4180145-4203363 GCF_000951035.1 Colobus angolensis palliatus | reverse complement strand
CTCCGTCTCAAAAAAAAAAAAAAAGAAAGAAAGAAAAAGAAAGTGTGTAGCACTTCCCACCCTCTCTCCTTCTTTTTCTGGTTCCAGCCTTGGAAGATGTGCTGATTTCCCCTTTGTCTTCCAACATGATAGGACGTTTCCTGAGGCCTCCCCAGAAGCAGAAGTCACTATGCTTTCTGCATAGCCTGCAGAACCATGAGCCAATTAAACTTCTTTTCTTCATAAATTAACCAGTCTCAGGTATTTCTTTATAGCGGTCCGAGAACAGAATAATATGGAGCAACTCTTGGACAGAATTGCCTTTTGCTAGAAAGAGGAAGGCTGGAGTAGATTCGGGTTGCCAGAGGGGAGAGTAGTGCTCATGGGTTATGAATCAGGACTTCAACACGAATGCTAGGCTGGAGATGCCTGTTAGATATCCAATTAACAGAACTGACTGATACAAGTAATGACACATTTTAGTAGAGATATATCTCAAGAATGCAGTTAGAAACACAATGGAGATTTATCTCTAGCCTAGAGACATAAATGTTGGTGTCATTAGCATAGGGATAATATCGAGACCCCTGAGACCAAATGAGATCACCTAGTGAGGGTGGATAAAAAAGACAAGGAAGGACCAAGTACACAATTATTTGCAGGTCATTGAGATGAGGAAAAAGCAGCCAAGAAGGCAGAGGAAGGTACCAGGGAGGCAGGCAGAGATGAGAGAGCAGTATTCACGAGTCAGGTAGGTGGTCAGCTGTGCCTAATTCTGCTGATTCTAGAGACCAGCTGAATTACAAGGGGAAAAGCAAAAAATAGCCACCTGCATCTCCTGCTATCATATCTACAGCCTCCTGTTACAACAATAATAGCAAGAACAGTAAGAATAGGCCAGGCGTGGTGGCTCACGCCTGTAATCCTAGCACTTTGGGAGGCCAAGGTGGGCAGATCGCTTGAGGTCAGGAGTTCGAGACAAGCCTGGCCAACATGGTGAAACCCTGTCTCTACTAAAAATACAAAAACAAATTTAGCCAAGTGTGGCGGCAGGCACCTGTAATCCCAGCTACTTGGGAGGCTAAGGCAGGAGAATTGCTTGAACCCGGGAGGCAGAGGTTGCAGTGAGCTGAGATCGTGCCGCTGCACTCCAGCCTGGGCAACAAGAGCAAAATTTCATCTCAAAAAACAGGAATAGTAAGAATAAATAACTATCATCTGTTGAATGTCTATCATGCCCCAAGGATTGTGCTTCAGTAAATATCACATGTCAACGGTGATGGGTTGGTAGTGGCTACCTGGAGCATTGTGCTGAGAGGGATTCTGAGGCCGCCTCTTTGCTCAAAGGAAAAGGATTGAACTGTGATATCTGCTATGTATACAATAAGGAATTGGCATCACTATTGCCAGGTGTTTGTGGACATTGTACTACGATTTCATGTATATCATCTAAGGAGCTCACAACACCAGAGTCGTGATATAATTAGCCCTATTTTACTAATGCAGAGACCCAGGTCAGAGAGGTGTACTAACCTCTGCCCAGTGACACAGCTAGAAGTGCCAAAGGGGAGGCTTGGCCCAGGTCAGCTGGCCTTTGTCCCACACTGCACAGTTTCTCTCTCCTTCTTTCTCCATCCAATCAGAAAAGTACACGGAATTTCAGATCCCCAGGGTACCCCTTTTCTAATTTAAACTTATGACACAGAAAGCATATAATCAACGGGATCAACATCAAATGTGCTGATTCCTTTAGGCTTAAAGAAAACGTGGTAAGCTGGACTCATGAACTTATTTAGAGACATATTTTGCAAGCTCAAATACAGGAGAAAAACAAACAAAACATGAAGTAAGAGTAATAAAACCATTCAAATAGCAAGTTTTTTTCAGCCTAGAGCAGTTGAAGATGACACAGTAAGAGCAACCATTAAAATATGACTATTATTTTGTCTTCATCATTCCCATAGCAACCTAGTATTATTCCCTGCCAAAATCTAACTCAGTAGGCACCAAGAATTCACAGCTTCTCTTTTAGCACCAAGTCCTTCCCACAGTCATTTGTATTAACATTTGCAAAAGATTTATTTCCCTTTGATTCAAATAATTCCACATTCCCAAGAATATCTAGACTGGAGTGTGGCCAACTGCCTGCAGGGCCTGCAGTCATCTCCCTGGTCCTGGGTAGCTCCCTGGGTGCCTGTGAATGGCTCATTGTTCAAGACAAACCCACTGCAGAGAACAGAGAAGACACAGAAGAGGAATTAGTATCATGTTCTGGAGACTGATCTGGACTTTGAGCAATGAAACTACACGGCTATGGCCATCATCTAAGGTTGCTATGAGTCACAGCTATCAATGCCTCCCAGCCCAGGGCTCCCCTGAGATACAGCTAAGTTCATAATCAATAATCAACTCACATCTGGAGGTTTCTAACCCAAGTCCTTCCATATAACCAAGCAGAGGGCTACTAAAGCAGGGCCCAAAATGAAAATCATCATCCTCAAGTATTTGTTAAGTACAAACTATGCAGGATTAAACATTGCTATTCAGAGAAAAGTCTGCTGGCACCTTCAAATAGTCTGCATGGCTTCAGCAATTGACCAGAAATCTAAGAAAGATGTGATGTCTAGACTCTTATACAATGGAGGCTGGAAACCTACATCCTGCTCTGAGTTTTGCTACTGAGTTTCTGCATCTATTCTGTATATTCAAACTAATAGAGTACTTCAGAGAAAGGTCCAACTACTCACTTCAAAGTCCATTGAAATCAGAGATAAAAGGACTATAATTTTCGAATTTCTTGGGACTAATCAACCTGTCACCAAATTCAATTACAGAGTGCAAAAAATGTTTCCTGGGGTAGACTTTCTACATTTAGACCATATTTATTATTTCAGTGATATATTAATGAATGGCACAATTAATGCTTAATAAGTATAATTTAGCAACCACAAGCTTATTTTTCAGAATGTGGCTATTTTCAAAAAGATACACTTCTTGGTACTTATTCAGGCTTTTAATTGTCCTTATTTGAGCCTTTTAGTAGTCAGAAAACTACATTTCAAGATAAATTTCCATGCCACATTACTTCTCCCAGCTCTCAGAAACCCATCAAAATACATTTGAGAAAATCAATATGGTAATCCAGAAATAATAGCTTAATTCAGTTATGGTCCTGACCCATTTGCAAAAAAACAATAGCTATATCTGCCCAAGTGACTATACACCCGACTTTACGCCATGGAGAAAAATAAATCTAACTTGCCAAGACATGCCTCTACCCTTCAACTTCCCTACTTACTATCTACAAATAAGGCAAAAAGTCTATATGGAGTCTGAACTTCTAACCAATGTACGCATCTCAGTCTTCATTGAGGCCATTAATACATTTAAAACATGGATGAAGGGCTATTTGTTGGGTAAAGTCATTTTTCCCTTGACATTTATTATCAGTAGAAAAGTTTTTCTGTTTTAATACCCACATTCTGGCATATAATTACTGTAATAAAGTCTACTTCTGCACTCTGGGTGACTGCTGCCAGTATTATGAAATCATGGCAATGGTTGTAAAAATAAGGGAGGTCACAACCCTTCCACACACACACACACCCACTCTGCAACTGATATTAAATAGCTCTGGTGGGAAAATGCAGACCTTTAAACTTTCTCTACCAAACTCAATGCATTCTGTATTTAACTTCTTTAAAACAATTTGTGTTATAAGAATTCAAAAACTGCATATGGCCATGGAAAAAAAAAAAAAAAGGAGCTTGTACTTAATTAGCTACTAAGTCCAACTTGGACGAAGCACAATAACAACCATTTCTTTGTGCTAACTATTTTTAATGATATGCATTACATGCATTGGCCTGTCTACTGCCCAGACTGTTCCAGCATCAATCCTGCTTTAGTCTTATGCTTTTGGCAAAGAACAGCATTGGGAAAAGTCTTCATTGTGATGTTTTGCCATTTTGAGAGGGATCACTCCTAAAGCATGAATTTCCCTCTGAACCTTAAACTACCACCATGGCTTCATGACCACAAGACAATCAATGTCTAAGCACATCAGATGCTGTACAAATATTCTCCTTGCACCTCAATATTTTGATTCATCCTCTCTGGGCTTAAGCCGCTTGGATATTTTAATCCAATTGCTTCCAGCTACTCTCTCACATAACTGTTGAATACAATTTTTCTGCTTCCAACCAAGAACCAAGTCAAGCTAATTAAAGATCATGAAAAGGACAGACAGGTCCAAGAGGCAGTGGCTTGCACATTAAAAAAAAAAAAAAAAAAAAAAAAAAATCTTCTAGTTCTTTACATAGTAGGAATTTCCTTAGAAAGGGTCTGTTTTTAAAAGTAGAATCTTGGGTTTCCAAATTAAAATAATCCTGAGTAGGGACGCTCTTTGAGGGTCTGAAGGCCAGGATCTCCTCTTGCTCTTAGCATGAGAAATCCATTGTCCTCCAAAGCATCACAGAGAATATAGAATGTGGGAGAACAAGATGTCTAAGGACCACAAGAAAACATCAACAGAACACAGTATAAAGAAAACAAAGCCCTGAGAATGTCATCTCAGCTCTAAACACAGCAACTCTGCTGTCATCTATTTTATTTCCTGGCCTTATGTATCAGGTTTACGTTTAGGAAGGAAAAGAGCCACTACAACCATTTTAGAAAACAGTTTGAGGTGTGCAAACCCTGCAACCAGCAATTCCACTTCTAGGTATGTGTCCTGGAGTAATTAGTACATATGTGCCCTAGAATGCATGTATGTGAATGCTCACAGCATTGTTGTTCACGATGGCTGCAAACCAGAATCATCCCATAGTACAATGGATAAATACATTGTAGTGAAGTTGTACAATAGAAAACTATACAGTAGGAAAAGTAATAACCAGAGGTTTGTGCCACAACATGAATGAATCTTACAATGTTGAATAAAAAAAGGCAAGACGTGAAAGAAAACATAGAATCATTCCACCTATATAAAGTCAGAAAGGAGGTAAATACTAACCTATATTGTGTAGAGATGCATATATGAGTCATAAAGCCAGGAAGAAAAGCAAGGAAATGATTCTCATAAAAGTCTAAAGATTTTCTTTGGAGGAAAAGCAGGTGAGAGGAAGTTGTGATTCAGACTCAGGATGAGAAGTAGGGGAGACTTCTGGGGTGCTGGCAATGTCTTATTTCTCACCCTTAAAAATAAAATCTTTCCATGTGAATATTTTATCATTTACCTCACAATTGCAAAAATTAACAAACACAAAAAGCACCACCTAAAAAAAAAAAGTTTGAAAAAAATCACTGTTTCAGTTCAATTTCTTCATGTTAAATAAGGAACTGGAGGCCAGGAAGATTAAGTCAGTTGCCATTTCTCCTGTTGCCTGATGTGGGCTCTCAGATGTGGGGCTTGTTATGGAGCCTTTTCTCTTCTCAGAACCTGGGGACCTGGAGAGGCCAGGCCATCTGGAATTAATGTCCTTCCCAATATTTTACTCTGCTGGTTCCCCAAGCACTTTGCCCAGCCCAAGCTTCTTTGCCTTTCCTTTCTCTCCCTTCAAAGTAAGGACTTTTTCTACTTGGAAAGGAGTTGTTAATGGATAACCTGTCTTCTCCAGTGGGTTTTAGGGGGTCAAGGACCTGTCATTATCCCACTGGGCTCTTCCATCCAGCATGGAAACTGACCCACTCCTCTTCCTCCTCCACAGCCCCTCTTCCTCGCAGGCAGGCCTCAAACTCTCTCAACTCTGTGGATCCAAACTGGACAGACACAGGTACTACACAAGCATCCTCATATACATGCATACCACCACTCAGACCCTGTCTTGATTCCATGTCTGCCTGACTTACAGTCCTATGTAGACCATATTGAATGCATAAAGTATACCCTAAAACCTATACTTTGCATTTCACGGATGTTTAAAACTAAAATGTTAGCCCTACATGTTAAACTCAATGCTTCTTTAGATACTTTTCAATCATCCTTCAAATAAACAATTGAAAGCAGCAGGGTAAGTTACAGACATGTACTTTGGTCACTGAAGGGGTCTCATTCTAAACTCCTACTGCTTGAGCTGCCCAGCGTATATTGCCTTTATAGTAAGGTTTTAAAAATATTTGATTATCTCCTTCCTCTAAAAAAAATCAGTTGCTGAGGTAACATCTAGCCAGAACATTGTTTAGAGGTAAAATTGTGTGTTAAGAACTTCCACATGAGGCATTTGTAAATAATAACATGATGTAAATAATAACACGATTTTCACAGCTTATACAGGACCCTATTTACTAGATTTCTCCAAGTCAGTGGCATTCTTGGATTTTAAGAATCTAAAAGAAATTTGAGAAAAACAGAAGACAGAACCTAGAGAAGTAAATGAAATGGTAACAACAAAAATTTAGAAGTGCTGGTAATTGTGTTTGTCTGTTTTAGGCAGTTACACAAGCAAGAAATCGCAGGGCGGAGCTTGACCTTCCAACAGAAATCTCTACACAGGCCACCAGGAAGATCACCAAGCCCAGCGTATGTCCTCGCTGTCAGAGCAATACTCATTACAGTTAGCACATTTGGACATTAAAGAAACTGTATCATCCCTGAGTGTTCAGAGTAATGGAATTTCTGCTGCCTCTCAGCATTCACGTCATTGTCCTGAAGCATAGTGGCTTGATTACAAAAATCTTCAAGGAATCTTCATTCCAGGACCAGAAATTTCAGACTTGACAAAGTAAAGGTAGAAAAGTAAAGCTATGTCCCATAAGTGAGAAACTCTATGATAAGTCTCTGGAAAATGGAATTACAGAAGGAACCTCAAAATCCAGTGCAGTCCACACCACCAAGCACAGCAAAAACACAAAAGAAAATGGCAAATAAAAATGTAGGCAGCGAAAGAAAAATATTATGTATGAAAATCCAAATAAAGCGATAGATTCTTTAGCTCCATGAACAACTCTCTCCAAATAAACTTGCTGTCACTCTCAAAGAAGCTCATATGCATGTAGAAGTTTTCCAACCACGGACAAACAAGAAAGAAGTGTCATTTCAAGAAGAGCTGGCCATGAGAAAAAATGTTATTGTCAGAAGAACGGCAAAATTTCCAATCTCCCACCTTCTCCGCAGAAGGCCAATGCAACCAAAAACATCTGAAAAAGCCAAAATCCTCTATGTGTCATGTGGGCACGATGCCAGTACCAGATAAAGCAAAACAAGAGGGGTGATTATTTAATTTTCTCTCCATGTGCAAAGATTTGATTTGCCTCTTGCTGTGCACCTTCAACAAGATGAACTCATGTAGTTAAAATTCCAGATCACATCACTTCTTTAAAAATCATCCCTAGGGACTTTGCTCTCATGGAAAACAGAGACCTTCCTTCTACTTCCTTATCCATCCCCTACCACAGTGCTGAGCTCATAGTAGATGCTCAGACCTACTATGCTCCATGCTGCCTTCCCCACCACCGCTCTGGATCATCACCCAGAAATAAATACCCTTACAGCGCGAAGGCACCACCATCAGGGTGGTCGCGGCTTCCCTTCTATTGCTTCAGTGTCTTCCCTTTCTCCAGTTTGCTTTTTAGACAAACAGTGGACAGAAACTAAAAACACCTGCAGGTCAATGAGTGTCCATTTAACGCAAAACGGTGGCTCTCAACACTAGAATACAGGTCAGGTCACCACTGAATGTTACCATAGCATGATGGTAACAAAGGTCATAACCACCCTGAGCAAAAAACAATGTCAGGATCACTGAAGACCAAACAATTGCAGGGGACAGGTAGAAGTTTTCATAGTATTTGGAACTAGGTTCCTAAAGCATCCAACAGGACCATTCTTTCTGCTGTAATGTGATAGTAGATTCTTAAATATTATGTTTTATCAAAAATTGGGATATTAAGATAGCTGTTTCAGTGGAAGGGGAAGATGATTAGGGTTAGGACTGGAGAGTTTCAGACATGATAACAATAGAGGATTTTCATAGCTATACGTTACTATCATAACCTAAAATGTACATACTCCATTGGTCAAGGTTGACAGAATAAACACAAATGTTTCAAACCACACACACAGTAATAACAATCTTCTCCATCTTCTTTGGCTTTTATTTTGTGATTCTGCTGATTTGAGCCCCCAATCTTAAACCAAAGAGAGAAGAATACAAGCAAAACTTCAGAGCAGCTCACAAGGAAACACGCAAGAGTATCTTGCTAGGCTTTGCAGGGCCCTAATTTTCTCCTCCCGCTTGGGGTTCCAGTTCCTCAGTCACCCATTATAACCAAGAGAAGTTGTATAATGCAAAAATGCTCCTGAATTAATAAAATAACTAGTATTATTTTCCATTATGAAAACTCCCAATAGAGGGAAAATGGCTAAACTCCAGGCTTAAAATTCAATTTGGGATTTTTGTAACAGTCACTGACTTCCTGGGGCCACATCAGCGATGTTTCCGTCAGGAGTCTATGGCCATAGAGATATTAGTCTTGCCCATTCCTGAGCAGCCTCTCCAGATTGTTTCCCTCCAAGATGCAGGAAAATGTTCATTGTACAATTTTTTAAAATCATAAAACCTAGTAGAAAGGACCAGAGGCGTCTCCCTAAGGTATAGGCACCCTCCAGAGAAAGAATGATTCTAGGGGTAAGGCTGAAGGTGCCTGTGGCTGTACCTTCAGGGCAATTCTTATGTCACATGGATCATGGGGATTTGGTGTTTTAAAGGAATATTGTCAAGAGGGAAAACTAGCAGGCCCCTTAAAAAGGTGAGAGTGGAAATCTAGTTTAAAAAACAAGGCATCTCATTCGTCTTCTACAGAATTTGCCATATCCATCCCGGATGAGTGGACGAAAAGTCTTATTTCCATGGCATCAATTAAGGCCATTAATCCTTTCCAGCACTGACATATTGGTCTGGGCTTATTCAGGATTTTGACTAAAAAGCTTACACAGCAGGTTTTCTGATTGAGTCATTCTAAGTAATTCTGAGGCCCTGGGAAAGTCAACCTGCTGTATCATTATAATTGCCACAATGCTAAGTGTGCCACCTGGATGATCTAGACCATCTATGTGACATTTCCAGGAGACTTTTATAGCACCATCTCACAGATGAGAAAACCAAGGCATAGGGAGGTTAAGTATTGCTATGATCTGAATGTTTGTGTACCCCCAAAATTCTTATACTGGAATCTAATATCCAGTGTGATGGTATTAAGAGGTGGAGCATTTTGGAAAGTGCTAAGTTATGAGGTTCTGCCCTATGAATGGGATTTGTGCCCCTACAAAAGAGACTAAAGGAAGCTCCCTTGCCCCTTCTGCCATGTGAAGACACAGCAAGAAGGCACCATTTTGAAGCAGAGAGAGCAGCCCTCACCAGACACTGAATCAGCTGGTTCCTTGATCTCGGACTTTGCAGCCTCCAGAACTGTAAGCAATAAATTTCTGTTTACAAATTACTGAGTCTAAGGTACTTTGTTACAGCAGCTCAAATGGACTAAGAAAAGTGGCTTGCTCAAGAACATGTGCCCGATAAAGTTGATGAAATCAGGATTCAAACCTAGGCTGTCTGATACAGGCCCACAGGCTTAAGCACTATACCACACTGCCTTTCTCCATGTATGCCACAAGGACTTAATATGAGTGGCTTACAAGGACTCAGATTAAGTGACTTCCCAGTCAACACTTCGTGTTCACATCACATCCCCTCAACCCACCTTTTTGTGCTCACATCACATCTCCTCAGCCCACCTCTGATTTCAGCCCCAGTTTTGGCATTGAGTTCTAGAAATCTCAGGTTGATTTCTTGCTTTCTCCCTCAGGACCTCCTGTGAAGGTGCGGGAGCCCAGGCAGGCCACATGCAAGTCAGCTTGGAAATCCTCAAGCAATGGGGCATGAGAACTGTGGAGAAGTGCCCCAGGCTCCAGCATAACAAAGGACAATCTGGAGACTTTCCATGCACTTCTCAGAACGCCAGTGTAACCATGTTCCCTTTGTCCACAGCATCAGCCTTGACAACATACCCTAATATTTTCCTTTCTGCCACATTCTCTCCATCCCCTCATTCCTGCTTCTTGGGTTTCCACTCCTAAATAAACTACCTGCACCTGAGATCTACTCTCGGGCTTGGTTTTGGGGAACCAAACTTAGACATCCTGTGTTTGCAGCTTGATGAACCACACAGTTTCTTGGCGGTTGCTTCCTAATCTGTTATTCAGACTTTTACATCCTACACAAATTTTCAGCAGCCTGCCTGCCATTAGTTAGCGCTGAATGAAGTCCATCAGGGCATACATGCCAGAAGATGCTACTGCCAGTACATGAGACAATTCTCATGTGTTAAAATTTACCTAAAGATTCCAGGCTGTGAGTTGCTGAATCTGCATTTCCACCTAGTTTGCAGAGAAGTGGCTGTTCATCCAGGAAGACTTGTTCTGCTCACTAGTCTATACAGAAGGCTTGACATAGTTCTGTACTCATTTATCCAGAGAGACAGTTCTGTCCTCATATAATCATGTGGATGTGTTTAGAGATTCTGTAAGGTGAAAAAGCAATCTGCCAGTGCATTAATTTGGAGAAACTATATATTTCTATTTTAAAACTGGAAAATTGCTTTTTAAAATTTTTCATTCCTCCAAATATTTTATTTTTCACTATGCTGAATGATCCAAATGCATTGTACATTCCCTATACTGTAGGCACAATTATCATGCCCTTTAACCACTATAGATGCACAATAAACTCAGAGTAATAAATTAACATTCAAGACAAATAATAAAATTCATGTTCACAATTTCCCCCATAAAGAAAGACTGTAAGCATCTCCTTAAAGTTACGTGACAGTAATGCTATTTTGGCTTAAGACCAATTTTCAGTGCACAGATCAAGAATGTTACTTATTCTTTTGTTTGTTTGTGTTTTAATTGTGGTGAAATATACATAAAATTAATCATGTTAGCCATTTTCACTGTACAGTTCAATAGTGTTAGGTATATTTGCATTGTTGTACAATGAGTCCCCAGAACCTTTTCATCTTGCAAAACTAAAATTCTCTATCCATTAAACAACTCCCTGTTTCTCCCCTCCCCAGCCCTTGGCAACTACCTTCTACCTTCTATTTTTATGACTTTAAATACTCTAGATATTTCATAGAAGTGAAGTCATACAGTATTTGTCCTTCTGTGACTGGCTTGTTTCACTTAGCATAATGTCCTTGAAGTTCATCCATGTAGTAACTTCCTTTTTAAGGCTGAATAATTCCACTCCATGCAAATACCGCATTTTGTTTATTCAGTCATCCATCCATATACACTTTGTGTGGCTTCCACTTCTTGACTACTGTGAATAGCACTGCTATGAACATGGGTGCACCAGCAAGTTGCTTTTAATGAAAATGATTACATTCTGTAGTGTTCCTTCCAGCTCACAGTCTTACATTCCCGTTATCAAGAAAAGCTAACTTAAAGTCCTTCTTACTCAGTTATCTACATTTAGAATTAGCTTAACCTGTTGGCCTAACAGTCATGACCCAGTGTAGCCACCTATGTCTCAGCACAGATGAAAAAACGCAATTTACCTAGGAGGAAATAGGCTCAGTGGAGGGCTGCTCTTGGAGAACTCATCTTAACAAAGTGGAAACAAAGTTATTTTGGGAGGTCATGTAAGCAGAGTGATTATCATTGTGAGGTCTGGGATCAAAATCCCAGCTCCAGCCCTCACCAGCTGTGTGACCTTGAGAAAGTTACTTGACCTCCCTAAACCTCAGTTCCTAATCTCTAAACAGAGGCAGTGATCGTAATAGTATGAACATCTAGGAACATGGTGAGGAGTAAATAAAAGAATCCATATTAAGAATTTAGTGTCTGGCATACAGTAAGCACCCAGCAACTGTTAGCCCGTATTCTGTAGTTACAGGTCACCATTCCAAATCCCTCAGTTTACAGATGAGGCTCAGCAAGTTGAAGGAACATTTACTCCTGCCTTCACACATAGCCATATGCATATGCAGACACAAAGCCACAGAGCTCCGCGTGTGCAAAGACCCCCCTGTTTGATTTTAAAACCCTTTGCTATTTAGCTATGAAAGTTTGGTTTATCTCAAAACTTTGATTAAAAAAACACATCAGTTAACCTAAGTTTGACCCTGAGAGCCCACAGGTTTAAAAACAAAAGCTACAAAACAGGAACTGAAAAAGTTTAAAAAAAAAAATGTGAGCAAAAGTAAGTAAACAGCATGCACACTTTTTTACTTTTCTGCTAAGAAAATCTTTAACTTTGTATTTCTTAAATCCTGTTTAAAAGACATTTGGCTTTCTTTTGCATCCAATGTGGACCATCATAACCATCATCCAAAGACCAATGCACTTTAAATAATAATCCATGCTTTTACTTGACCTTTCCACAGGCTGGACCAAATTACCAAATTTCTCTCCCCGCTGCCCCCCTACCTCCTGCACATTTCTGCCTTTGCAGCTCTGATTTACTTGAGTTGAACACATTTGGGCAATTCGTTAGACAACAGTCCAAAGCTTCAGGGCAACTTAGGGGCCACATTCCCATAGAATTCAGAGTTTGCAGCCTGCCAGCCAAGCATGCTCCCTCATGCACGCTGCTGCTGAGCAACTCCCAGTCCCATAAAATAGCCTCCCAGCTCCAGAGTCCTCTCTAAATCTCTGGCTCATAGTACCTTTCAAGTACATAGTGAGCTTCCTCTAGCATTCTGGGACAATTTAAGAAATCTACCTGGCTCTTCTTTTTCATTTTTAAATTTTTAAAAAATTATTATTTATTACTATTGTTATTTTTTAAGCCAGGGTCTCACTCTGTCATCCAGGCTGGGGTGCAGTGGCAGGATCACAGCTCATCGCAGCCTGAAACTTCTGGGTTCAAGCAATCCTCCTGCCTTAGCCTCCCAAAGTATTGGGATTATAGGCATGAGCCACTGAGCCTAGCCTTCTTTTTTTGATCAGATTTACATTCCTCAATATTCAAGGTTCACAATGCAAAGCAACATTAACGATTTATTTTCTTCTCAGATATTGTGCGTGTGTGTGTGTGCACGCGCATGTGTGTGTAATTTTATTTTATTTTCTAGCTGGAAAGAGGCTGTTTCTCTTGGGCCTAGTCACTTCTTAGAGATGGCGAACGGCTCAGCCTTTCACATGAAAACTACCCAATCCAGCCTTTCATATGAAAACTACCCAATCTTGCCTGTGCACCCAAGGAGGCAATATTCCTCTGCATCAATTAACCCAGGGCCAGGTATCAGGCAACTAGGGGCCACCCCTATATCTTAGAGCCTGACCCAAATAATTCGAACTAGCCAATCCTAAACTGCCTACCCTGCCTTGCCTTTCTCATGAAAACCCATTTGCTGGGGGCTCTGGTCAAACTTTCTCCCAGTTCCTATCTTCTGCTTCCTAGCACCCTGTTGTTTTTCCATGTGCCCCTGCATGGCATGACCATGCCTCCTGTTGCTAGGACCTGCGAGCATAAACTTGGTTTTCCTGAGCTTCTCCTCTGTCTCCTTTTGTGGTCACAGCTAATGAAGCATCTCATAAAAGAGTGCAAAACATCAGGTCACCCTGCCTTGCTCCTGTTCCTGCCCAAGAACCACTCAGCACATGAGGGGTTAGCAACACAGGCTGGGCATTAAAATCACCTGGAGCACTTCTCTATAAAACTATAGATGTCTAGACATCACTTCAGGCCATCTGAAGCTGCACCTCTTAGGATGCCATGCAAGGCTCAGCTGTTCCTAGGAACTTCCCCGGGTGATTGTGATGAATGGCGAGGGCTGAGAACCTCTGTCCCACCAAAACAGGATGTCAGTGTACAGCCCCAGGCCCCGCACTCCAAGGGCAGGCCATGTGCAAGATGAATTGCTGCAGAATCCTTCAAGGCATACCAAAATTCCCATAAGAAGTGACCCCAATTCACCATTAAAGGGGAAAATGTCCTTCCTCAGCTCATCTAGAAATAAAACCTACAGGACTCATTTCTACCTGGGGTCACTGAAGGCCTAATCTTATACTCCAGCCAATGTCACACCCTGAGTGCACATCTTATCTGGCTGAACACTGTTTCCAGCCTGTCCTCATGACTAAGCCCACATAACTCCACTTCACGGCAGAGTAAGTCAGAGAGAACCTTACTATGGCTGGAGCTCTACAGGAGAGCTCAGGGGCCACCAGCAGAGTTCTCTCTAAGCAGCAGGACCAGTCCACGTGAGATGACCATGACCCAGGGAGCAGTCCATGTGAGATGACCATGACCCTGAGTATCATCATCAAAAGATGAGGGAGGCAGACAATGTAGAAAATATTAAATGGCTGGACTGAAAGCAGAACATACAAGAGGATCATCCCAATGTAATCAGGACTGCAAAGAACTAGGGCGGAGATTGAATGTTGAAGTGGATGCAGGCTGGAGAGACACTGACCAGAGCACTGGGCTCTAGTGGTAAAATGCCTGGATTGAACCCTGGCTCTGACCCATAATTTGTGGCAAGCAAGAAAACAAAAACTCTGTAAGACTCAGTTTTCTTATCTATCAAGTGGGAATAATTGCTTTACTCATAGGGTTATTATGAGGAATAGATGAGATAGTAAAGGGTGAGTGCCAGCACAGTAGCCGGTACTCAATCAAATATAACTGTAAAACAGAGGGACAGTTCCTAAGGCCCAAGACGGAGTTTTAGTCAAAAGGAAATAAGGCAAAAGGCCAGTTACAAGATGGAGCAGGCCCTGCAGTGGAGTTGAAAACCCAGGTCACCATGATGACTGTGGACTAGAACTTTGGGTTCCAGTTTCTTTGCAAAAACAAGATTGTCCCCCAAGTCCTGGACAAATTGGGCAGCCGTGGCCTTAGCTACAAAGGTTAGAAAGAGCCAAGCAACCATTACCCTGACTGTCTTGGCACAGGTTCAAAGCTGGTGATCACTCCCTGAGATTTTGAAAGGTCACTTGCCTTTTAATCCACAGGTCCTTCCCAGTGTGGTCCTTCAAGAATTATTTCTTTTTTTCTTTTTTCAACTAACCCCTAGTATTTTCCATGTCCATGTTTTGGGTAGGGGTCTCCCTTCTGTCTAGCTCTCCAGCCATTTGAATTTCTCCATCTGGCACTGCCCCTGTTTTGCCGTTTCCCCATCAGCCTTCATTCTAGACCCTTCACACAGGCAGCTCCCCAGCCCACAGAGTCCAAAAGCAGGCTTTCTTCTCTATCCTTTCTCCCCACTCTCACCCGGACCCATCCTCTGCCCTACCCACCCATCCCTGACAAGCTAGGATCTCATTATCCTCCAACTGAACCATATAAAGCCTCCATTTAGGAATTCTCATACATATTTTCATGTTAGCAACACCCACCATCTTCCCTGGAAAGTTCCCATTAGCTTTCCCTTAAGCACTGAAAATACAGTCAGACTTCACATTAACATTTTAACACAGAAACCTCTGTCCTGGCTTTTCGGTTCACTGTCATTCGGGGGAGGGAAGCACTTTACCATACTCTAAGAACCAATTCCTGAGGTGGAAAAATGGGGACATTTTTCTAAACATGTTTGTTTCTGATCTTCCTTGCTGTCCTCCGCCAGCCTCCCATGAAGCTGATGCCCCCATTGGATTGGACCTGCACTCTTGGTGAAATGTTGCTGCTGCTGCTCATGAGAGCAGAGATATTTGTGATCTGTTTCTGGCACAGACCAGTAGATCTGTTGTTTTCCATGGCCAAAGCTTGAACTTCTAATTTCGTCCAGCCATTTCACAAACTTGGTTATAGACCTGTCCTACAGGGGACCAAGCAAGAGAACCATTCGAGAGCATCGATGTGGCTAAAGATCAACAAGCCCAAGTGGTAGAAGGTGGCCAAGAGGGTACTGATTCATCAGGCAGCATGTCCTACCTACTACCTGTGCTACAGAATGTTGTCTTCTGCTTATTCTCTGCACTCACACAAAGGAACCAAGTGAAAAAAACAAATAATGATATGTGATCAGTTGCATTACTGGGTTAGCCAGTATAGGAAGAACATTGCCTTTTTATAGAAATACCAATTCATAGACCATTTTTAAAGCTGAAAGGGAACCCAGGGATAATCTCCCTAGCTGCTTTTTTTTTTTTTTTTTTCTTTAAGCAGATGAAGAAACTGAGGTTTTAAAAAAATAAATGGAACCACCAAGGCTCACAAGAGCTGGACAGGAACTGACCTCCCTCTTTCTGTACTTTTTCCATTGCACCACACTATTTACAAATACTATTTACAAAACGCATTTTTAAAATATAAGCATATGATCAGAGACAGAAAGAGGATACATTGGTAGAATTTTTTCCTTGAAAATTATTTGTAATGCCATAATTTTTTACAGGCAATATGCATAGCTGAATTGTTCTTGGAGAGTGATAAAGTACTAAGGATCAAAGAAGTTATTTGGTTGCAGGGAAGAAAAAAGGAAGAAAGTAAAGTTGGATAGAGAAAACCAAGATGGGAGGTTTAAATAAGTATTGGGGTGAATATCAGATCGAGGAGGGAAACATAGGGATGAAAAAGGAAACACACAGAGGAAGGATATTAAAGATCAGGAGAGACAAAAACAATTCCAAGAAACCTAAAAAGTACTTTCAATGGTAAAGCGTGAGAATCCTAAATGTTAGCGATTTAAAAACCTGTGAGTCACAGAAAAGGACAATGGGGGAATGACCTCTACTAAGCAGGTGATTTACCTATTTTCTCACTCAATCCTCACAAAACCCCACTAGAGGTTATTATTATACCTATTTTACAGACAAGAAACTATGTCTCGTAGAAGTTAACTCACCTATGATCACAAAATGAAAATGTAGTAAAGCCAAGATTCTAATTCAAGATTGACACCAAAATCCATCCACCTATCTAGAAGTCATGGCTTTCTTTACATCAGTAAATCGTAACACAAGTAATAGTGCAGAGATTAAATCTTTTCTTTGAGCAACATTTAAAAAGTAACATTAGCATGTCATATTTGTGCCTCTAACATCACAGCCTGGAAATGCTATGTTCTACTAACCTTTACTTTGGGTCAGAAGAAGTTACTGCCAGGCATTACAGGAACTTGGAATTGGGTTTGGAACAATCAAAGAGTAACTGATGTGGGAAGTCCTTTACTTCTTCCAGTGATAAAAAGATGATTGTACCAAGGGCTCATGTCCACATTTCCAAGTGAGACAATGTGAGTCCTTACCTGGCAAGTAGAGTTTATTTTTTCCACCTCATTTCAATTCAGAGTAGGCTTCAGAAGTCCTAGTAAGTATTCAGTTTCAATTCCTTCATTCTTACGTAGTTTTTTAAGTTTGGTCATATTTTCAGTATAATTTAGCTCCAAAAATTCTAATAGCACCTCTGTTTAAGAATATATCACAAGATGTCCATATGTTGGGGAAATGATAATAAATTGACTAAAAGTTCAGATTCCCTTAATAATTTTCTATTCCAAGGAAATTGAGTGTGTGTGTGTGTGTGTGTGTGTGTATGTGTGTGTGTATATATATATGCAGAATACATAGATAGATACTCATTTAGGAGGTATATTTTGCTTTCTCGTAAGATTGCAACACAGCTGGAAATTAAGTTTCATAATCTCTTGTGTAGTTTTTTCTTTTGTTCTACACATTACTTCTTAATCTCCCTACCCGCAAAGGTGTTATAATAGTAAAGTAACTGAACTGATGCCATTTTTGAAGTCCTAACATGACAAAAGAATTTTAACAGTTACCAGAAGTTGATTTAATAGATTTTAATAGATTTAGTTGATTTCAATGGATTATGATTTCAAATGACAGCAAAAAGGGAGTGAGGAGATTGGAAAGGACAAGAACGTCAAATTACCAGAAAGGAGTTTCCTCACCCGAGATAACTTTTGTTAAAACTTTTTTTTAACTCAAAGCTGAATTTACTTTTCATTCATTTCCACATTAAATTATAAACAATACGTTTTGAGGTGTTATATTTAGATGTTTTTAATTTGGCCAGTCTAATACACAACCTAAAAAGTTTCCATTAGGGTGTGACAATGCCTAAAAACAAAACCAAACAAAACCTTTTCCTGTTCTGCTTAAGGTGGGTGGATCAAAGAATGTTTAGGCAGATAAGAGGGCTTCAGAGGTTGTACAGTCCCCAGTTACTGAGAAGATTATAAAGAAGGGTTATCTTTAAATCATAGCTGTGAAGAGTTTCTTGCCCAAAAAAGCAAGAGAATTCTCCAAACAATTGTTGGTTAATGTCCAATGCAGTTTGCTACGTTTCACATCTTCTCTGTCTTCAAAAGCTACAAATTTGAAACTTTACTGGGTAGGAAGGTTTTGAAACTCAAGTTCCATTTATTCTTGGCCAAGCTCAGCAGTCTGGTTCCCAAGATGGGCATGGGAGAGGGTCAAACTGTTGAAATAGTGATTTCCCCATCACCCAAGCTCCCCAGAGAATGAGATAAAAACAACTGTTAAACAAGTATAGATCTAAAACACAACTAAAAAGGTATTTTGTGTTTTAACAGCCAAGGTCCAAGGTGTCCTGGCTCTGCAGATTGAGCCCCACCTTTCTTTGGGAGTAACTTATTGAAGTCAAGTGTCCTCCCCATAGTGGTGGAAAGACATGTTCATTGCCATTTGGAAGCAAGACATAAAAGAAATCACAAAGGGCAAATTAGGACTGCTGCACCACGCAGGAACTTAAAGGTTCATTTAATGTTTTTTTGACTTTGGGGTTTTTGTTTTGTTTTGTTTTTGCTTTTATTATGGTAGTCTCTCATAAATATGAACTGAACTTACCTTTATCAGAGTACAGATAAGAAAGACATTCTGAGATCTTCGGTTTGACTCCTGGATGAGTCATCCTGCACCCCCACTGCTCGCCCACCAGTCCCCAGGCTGCCATTACATTGGAAAAACAGCAAGTGAAGAATTATCAGAGGGAAAATCTAAACCATAAAGAATAAGCTAGGCTGGGGACAGCGGCTCATGACTGTAATCCCAATACTTTGGGAGGTGGAGCCCAGGAGTTTGAGACCAGCTTGGTCAGTATAGTGAGACCCCATCTCTACAAAACACTTAAAAAAAATTAGCCAGGCATGGTAGTACATGCCTGTGGTCCCAGCCACTCAGGAAGCTGAGGCAGCAAGATCACTTGAGCCCAGGAGGTTGAGGTAAGCCATGATCATGCCGCTATACTTCAGCCTGGGTGACAGAGCGAGATCTTGTCTCAAAAAAAATACATGAATAAAATAAACAAATAAATAAATGAGCAATCTTTCCTTTTGTCCCCTGCACTGCCACATACAACACAGGATTGACAGTGGACACCTCAATGGTTAATCAACACTCTGACCTCAGTTTACACATCCTCTGGGAAGGAAGCCCCTTTATGAGGAGTGCATTGTGGGAAAACAAGGGGAATGTTCTTCATAAATCTCAGGGCAAAGTGCCTGTCCTGCAGCTGCACAACAAAACACTTCCATACACACCATCCATCCACTCATCCCCTAAATAAGATTGCCTCTAGATAAATGTGAGGCATCTCCTACATTTTTCATCTCCTGTCTCCAGTTTTAGGGCTTATTATTTTTTATACTCCCCGCATGGTCCCCAATCTTTTTACCCTATATCAAATAGGGAAAAATTAAATAATGTCTAAAATTTAATAATGTGTGTCAAAATTAAATAATGTGTATAAAACACCCAGTGCAGGGCTTGATATTCCATGGACTCACAAAAAAACTGTTTGTTCCCTTCCTTTTTCAAGTAGTGGCTCTGATGCACCCTACTTCCAGCTCTAAAGCTTCTCTCCTGACCCTTTCACCTTCTTGTCTCCCCTTCTCCTTATCCCCCTTACCTTACTGTGCTGATCCTCATCCTTCTCCTCCGTCACCCCACCAAAACAGACCCAAGCACATCTGCTTTCTCCTCACACTTCAATTCCAACGACATTAACTGAGCATCTGTGTCAGTGCTTGGCAATCTCTAGTGCCACCTTCACAATTTTTACATTGTACCTTTTCTACACATGACCTGGGCTGTCACTATTTGTATTTAAATCAATTCATTTCTTAAAAAGTAAAGAAATGTATTTTTAAAAGAAAGCTTATCCCTACTATGGACAGAAACTTACATTACTCTCCCTAATTGGATTAAATAAAGCAAACACATAACCATTAAAAATTATTTTACATATTTGTTTGTGAAACACCAAGCTGGAAAAATTTATAAAAAATATGAAATAAAACAGTATATGACCCCTGCCCTTAAAGAACACTTTCAAGGTGGGTAGGACCGGAATAAAGTATAGCACAGAGGCAGACACAAAAACCAACCTGGGAAGATATCAAAGGTGTTTACGGAGAGGACACGACCTTATAAAATGGCACACTGCCGTGAAAACACGACACTTCGAGTGAAGTGCTTATTTATTTTCTCATGCTCTCTCTCACCCTACCCTCCCATCTACCATTCATCAGAACACAATTTTCTGTAGTTCTTAGCATGTGAGCACATTCCCAAAAGTGAGAAGTATCAACAATCAAACTGAGAAGTTCGTTCCTCGTAGGGAGACATCATCCAGCTTTGCCTCAGGCAAAGTTTGGCACTCACAGCGCCAGGAGACACCATTCGTGCTACAATATACATACAAAGCAGCTCTGCTCTAGAGGTAGACAGTGGAGAGAAGGTATAACAGATTCACAGAGTCATTAGGGATGGAGATTTCTTCTGGCTTCTTGCTGCATTCTCCTAACCATGTGGCTTTCATTCTCATAGTTGCTTCATGGTCACAAGATGGCTCCTCCACCACCACCATCACAGTTATATGACAGGAAACAAGACACACAGGAAGGGGGTGGTGCCTGTAGCAGGGAAACCAAAGCTTTCCTAGAAACTTTCCAAGTACAACACTGGCCAGAAACTGTGTTACACACATACCCTGGGCCTCAAAAAAGGAGAGGAGATGTGATTTTGTTGCAGTTGTCTTTCTGGTTTTTGTTTTTGGACACATTGTTGCTTTTAAAGAAATTGGAGACTTATTAGCAAGGATGAGGGGAAGAAAAGACTTTTGGATGGACGTCACAGCCTTTATAACCTAATCTCTGATGTGACACGCCATCACTTCTGCTGTATTCTGTTGGGCACCCGGACCCCGTTACATAAGGGTGTGAATACCAAGAGTTGGGCATCTCTGGAGCTGTCTTGGAGTCCAGACACCACAGAAGGCAACTGGCAACATCTACCAGACATCAACCCTCTAACTTTTATTTCATATACCTTTATGAAACTTTAACATAGCTACAGTGCCAAGGGCACTTGATAAATATTTATCAAATAAAGAAGTTGAAGAATGAATATTTCAAACTATTGTGCCAGGCTGCTATCTTCCAGCAAAAAGTTGGCAGCATAACTATTTTATTAGGATTCCAGCTTTTCTTTCTGCAATTGTAAGTTGGTGCAAAAGTAATTGTGGTTTTTGCCATAAACATAATGGTAAAAACCACATTACTTTTGCACCAACCTAATATTTGGATATTTTGTTAGAGTGATTTTCAAACATAGCTCCCACAGGTCCCAAGTGGAGCCTCCAGTAGGTATCGCTTCACTTCTTCCTGGTTGAGTCAGAGAAACTCCTCTGACATCTATTTTTATATATTGGGATTCCCTTAAAAAAAAATTATTTTGCAAAAAAAAAATTAATTGAAACTTTCTTATTGCATTTGCCTATGTTATTTTAAATGAAAACATGAGAAAATAAATAAATGAAAACTGTGGATAGTGTTAAAACGTACAGGTTGGGGCGTGCCCAAGATGGCCAAGTAGGAACAGTTTCAGCCTCTAGCTCCCAGCGTGAGCGACAGAAGACGGGTGATTTTTGCATTTTCAACTGAGGTACTGAGTTCATCTCACTGGGGAGTGTCAGACAGTTGGTGCTGGTCTGACCAGCAAGAGCTGAAGTAGGGCAAGTCGTTGCCTCACCTGGGAAGCACAAAGGGGAAGGGAATTCCTTTTCCTAGCCAAAGGAAAGTGAGACATACAACACCTGGAAAATTGGATAACTCCCACCCTAATACTGTGCTTTACCAAGTTTCTTAGCAAACGGCACACCAGGAGTATATCCCACACCTGGCCTGGAGGGTCCCACGCCCACAGAGCCTTCCTCATTGCTAGCACAGCAGTCTGAGATCTAACTGCACGGAGGCAGTGAGGCTGGGGGAGGGGCGCCCACCATTGCTGAGGCTTAAGTAGGTAAATAATGCTGCTGGGAAGCTCGAATTGGGTGGAGCCCACCACAGCTCAAGGAGGCCTGCCTGACTCTGTAGACTCCTCCTCTGGGTACAGGGCATAGCTAAACAAAAAGCAGCAGAAACCTCGGCAGAGGTAAATGTCCCTGTCTGACAGCTTTGAAGAGAGCAGTGGATCTCCCAGCACAGAGGTTGAGAACTGAGAACCGAGAGACTGCCTGCTCAAGTGGGTCCCTGACCCCTGAGTAGCCTAACTGGGAGACATCCCCCACTAGGTGCAGACTGACACCTCACACCTCAAATGGCTGGGTACACCCCTGAGATGAAGCTTCCAGAGCAAGAATCAGACAATACTCACTGTTCAGCAATATTCTTTCTTCCACAGCCTCCGCTGCTGATACCCAAGCAAACAGGGTCTGGAGTGGACCTCAAGCAAACTCCAACAGACCTGCAGCTGAGGGTCCTGACTGTTAGAAGGAAAACTAACAAACAGAAAGGACACCCACAACAAAACCCCAGTATGCCACCATCATCAAAGACCAAAGGCAGATAAAACCACGAAGATGGGGAAAAAGCAGTGCAGAAAAGCTGGAAATTAAAAAAATCAGAGCGCATCTCCCCCTCCAAAGGAATGCAGCTCATCACCAGCAATGGAACAAAACTGGACAGAGAAAGACTTTGACAAGTTGAGAGAAGGCGGCTTCAGTTGATCAAACTTCTCAGAGACAAAGGAGGAACTATGTAACCAGTGCAAAGAAACTAAAAACCTTGAAAAAAGATTCGACGAATGGCTAACTAGAATAACCAATGTAGAGAAGTCCTTAAAAGAACTGATAGAGATGAAAACCATAACACGAGAACTACATGACAAATGTACAAGCTTCAGTAACCGACTCAATCAATTGGAAGAAAGAGTATCAGCAATTGAAGATCAAATGAATGAAATGAAGCAAGAAGAGAAGTGTAGAGAAAAAAGAGTAAAAAGAAATGAACAAAGCCTCCAAGAAATATG
>NW_012115289.1:4179459-4179765 GCF_000951035.1 Colobus angolensis palliatus | reverse complement strand
TTTCATAAGTGAAGGAGAAATAAAATCCTTTACAGACAAGCAAACGCTTAGAGATTTTGTCACCACCAGGCCTGCCCTACAAGAGCTCCTGAAGGAAGCACTAAACATGGAAAAGAACAACAGGTACCAGCCATTGCAAAAACATGCCAAAATGCAAAGTCCATCGATGCTAGGAAGACACTACATCAACTAATGAGCAAGATAACCAGCAAATATCATAATGACAGGATCAAGTTCACACATAACAATATTAACCTTAAATGTAAATGGACTAAATGCTCCAATTAAAAGACACAGACTGGCAAA
>NW_012115289.1:4148889-4176334 GCF_000951035.1 Colobus angolensis palliatus | reverse complement strand
ATGGGTGCAGCACACCAACATGGCACATGTATACATATGTAACAAACCTGCACGTTGTGCACATGTGCCCTAGAACTTAAAGTATAATAAAAAAAGAAAAAAGAAAAAAAAAAGTACAGGTTACAAGATTTAATACAATTAAAAGAAAAATGGGAATCCTCAGAAAAGCCATAAGCAATGAGCCCTTAATCCCAATTCAGACATCAGATTAAGCTGGTTGACTTTGGATTCAATTATACAAAACATAAAAAGAAAAAAGATGAGAAAAAACATGGGAAAATCTAGATATATATGATTGAAGATTATGTCTTAAAAGGAAGGTAAAATTAAAATTTTATAGCTCTTGAGGAATGAATAGGAACTGTCTCAGAACATACAAACCTATCTTTTGACCCTTCTGTCTGATTTTCCTATTAGTTTTTGGATACAGATTACACAGAGAAGTAGACTCCTGCTTGTGTGTGCCGAAATTTACCTTGACTGCCTCTCCACTGTCCTCAGCAGGGACTCTCAGGCTGGCACTGGCCTTGAAGACAGGTTTTATTTGGCTGTTTTTTTATTTTTAGAAAACTTGATTTCATCTTCACATTTAAAGTTGGGAAATTCCCTTTTAAAATCTGGACTCCCAGTTTCTCTTGAAAAGTCAGAAAATCTGGCAGCAAACTCAAACTTGGCAGGATTCCAGGCCTCCTTTGTGCACATGACCTCATCTGCCTTGAGTTATAGTTATTTTTTTTTTTCTGTACATTCTGCACATGTAGAGTTATAGTTATTTTTATACTTGCTTTTCCCTCTTACTAACTTAAATAAGTTTCACTTATCTACTTATTCCCTACTACAGTAGTTCTCAAACTTCCAGGGGCATCGGAATCACCTGGAGGACTTGTTAAAACCCAGATGGGGCCAGGTGTGGTGGCTCATGCCTGTAATCCCAGCACTTTGGGCAGCCAAGGCAGGCAGATCACCTGAGTTCAGGAGTTCGAGACCAGCCTAACCAACATGGCGAAACCCCATCTCTACTTAAAATACACACACACACACACAAATATTAGCTGGGCATGGTGGCAAGTGCCTATAGTCCCAGCTACTCAGAAGGCGGAGGGAGGAGAACTGCTTGAATCCGGGAGGCAGTGAGTGGAGATCATGCCACTGCACTCCAGTCTGGGCGACAAAGCAAGACTCCATCTCGAAAAAACAAAACCAAAACAAAACAACCAGATGGTTGGGTCCACCCCAGAGTTTCTGATTCAGTAGGACTTGGGGAGGCCAATGATATGCATTTCTGGCATTTTCCAGGCAATGCTGCAGGTCCTAGGACAACACTTTGAGAATTTCTCCCCTATAACACAGTGCAGGGCCTTGCAAATAAATTGTCAAATTGTTATAGGTATTGCAGAGATTAAGGGTGCACAAATGCCTTCCGTAAATTCCCATTTCACTGCTTACTCTATCTTTGCACAAACTATTTAATCTCTTTGTACATCTCTCTTTACCTGTATAATGAAGAAAATAATAGAACTCATGTATTTCAAAGGATTATTATTAATATTCAGTGAGAAAATATATATAAAAATACTGCATCTGGTATAGTTAGTGCTAAGTAAACATGGTTATTATTGTTTTTAATTATCTCCTTTCCTAGTCCATTAGTTTGAAGTCAGGGTCTACCTCTAGTTTTTCTTTGTGTAACTACCCCTTAGAAGCCCCGCCAATATCTAAAGCTCTGCCTCACACAAAGCAAACACTAAATAAATATTTCCTGAGTGAATAATTAAAGAAACAAACTAATACACCCTCAAATTTCGTGGATTGAATGTTGAATAGGACAACCAAGTTCAGTCTACACTTTTATAGAGACCTTTTAATCATAGCATAAAGCCAATTAAAATGGATATTTCTGCATTAAAGTGTAAACTCAGAGATGATTAGTAAATGTAATAATTCCCCAAGCAGGTATTAACAGCTAGCCTTTAGGCACTCAGTGCCAGCATTGTTCTCTGCACTCTGGGCAAATTAACCCATAGAATCTGGCCTCAGTGTTAAACCTCAAGTTGATCTATCAGTTAGAAATTGCATTTGGCTACAGAGGACCCCAAAATAGTGGCTCAAACACGCAAAGGTATTTTCTCTCACACAGAAATACATTTTAAGGTAGGCAGGTCAGGGCCGTGCAATGGCGCAGCAGAGTCTCCAAGGACTGAGACCTTCTGTCTTTCTGCTCCAGCCACTGACGCGCACAGCCTTTCTTCGAATTCACCTCAGAGTCCAGGATGGCTGAAAAGGGCATTAGCTTCCTATCAGCTTTCCAGCCAGGAGGAAAAGGAAAGGATTCAGGGCAAAAGCCTCCTCCCTCCCTTTTAAGAAGCCTTCCTGTAAGTCCCACAGAATAAATCTAGTCAGCCAGAGCCTGGCCACACAGTCACACCCTATCTCAAGGGAAAGGCGATCTTTGAACTGAGCACGTTGCTGGCCAGAGAAATCAAGCTTCTGTTAGTAAGGAGAGCGGGGAGAATGGGTTTTGGTTTAGAGAATTTGCCCAGTCTGCAATAACTAGCATACACACACACACACACACACACACACACACACACACACACAGAGTCATCTTTCTTGACTCCCAATGAACAACAAATCACACGTTTCAATACTTGCTAAGTAAGCTGCCATGAGTGTGAGTTTCACTCGCACATTTTTGCTATCACATTTTTGATAAGGCAAAACTTGAAATTTAACCATGCCTCAGCCTTAGGGAAAGCAGTTGGCTCGGCAGCAGGGCCACATGCTGTGTATATGCAGAGTGTAAATTTGGATCACACACACTGTGATGATGCTGGCAGTTGGGATAAAAATAAATACCTCCCAACACTCTCTGCATTGTGATTATAGTATTCAAACCTTGAGCACGAGGGTGATGAAAGCAAACAGTGGGAGAATGAACACACTGTAACACCTCCTTCAAGGAAAGCTGATGGGATCTGAAATAACAGAAGACATCATTTAGTAGGAATCTCTCTCTCTTTCTGTCTTCCCTCTTCCCACCATCTACACTGTATCACAGCTGCAGTTTTACTTAACTTTTGCAAGCTAAATTGTAAAGCACCTATATGCCAACCTCCAAAGAGAGCCTTCTCCATTGAAACACTCCAAGCCATCAGCTAACCTGGACCCGCAGCTCCTCCATGGTTGAAGCCTCGGAGGCAGACAAAAACTCCTTTATAAAGGAGCTCGGACAGAACTAAACTCTGAAACGATAGGGTCTCTGTGCTCTTTGTGTAGGCAGGCAATTTCCCAGCAAGGGTTTGGGTTTTGCAGTTAGCTTTTGTAATTACAATAAAAGAGAGATAGTAACCTTTAGAGTGAGTGGCAGCAGCACCCTAACACTAGGCTGTGTGAAAACAGATCACATTACTCCAAAGCCTCACATTGCAGCCGGGGTTATTGTGCAAAACTGGGTTCTGTTGTAGGCATCCAGGGAGCCTTTCTTCATCAAGGGGTGTCATTGCACCTGTGCAAAGTAGATTTTTTTTCTTAAGGTTCTTTTTTTCCTTTTTTTCTTTTTTCTCCACCCCCAGTTCAACTGATATTGAAAGTCACTGCAAAGTGATTTGTGTGAGGATGTATCGGGGATGGGCGGCGAAGGAGGAAATCTTGTAGGGGTCAGGGGACAGTGTCCACAGGCAGAGTAAAGTCCTGGGTGAACCACGCTGGGAATGAAACTGTTCTGCAATTCCTTTAGATGCTGCATGTGACTTGTTGGAGCAGACAGAAACTCAGGTGTTTGGCTATCTTGATCAAGTCACCGCATCAACAGAGTTTAGAAGCTGCTGGTCACCATCACTTGTGCTTTCCTGTGATAAGAATGAATATTAGTAAATCAGGAACTGTTTTCAGCTCTGAAGACGTTCTTTTAACTTTTTTTTCATAACACATGAGCCTTGCATATAATGATATTCTATCTAATAGATATCAATTAAAAAAAAACATATCCTAAAGGAAAATCATTCTTCAAGCTGAGCATCTGCTAGTGGAAGGATTTCAAGGGCATGGTTCTGATCTACTCATGGTAATGACTCCCTCTGCATCACCATAGCGGGGTCGGAACTGTGTGGAAGAGGCAATGAATGGTGGAAATTCAGTCCCAGTCCAGGCGGCTCAGTGAATAGAAGACATAGAAAATGTGAAGTGAGGAAAGCAGTCATTCGTTCATTCAACAAGTACGTACTGAGTGCCAGCTGTATACCACCGTTTGACCCTATTCTAGTGTTAGTCATCATTCTAGGAACCAGACAGACCAGATCTCTGCCCTTGTGAAGCTCAAGTTTAACCAATGTTTCTTGTGCAGGATGTACAGGCAAATTTCTGTACTAGGCATGGTTAGGGTACAAAAATCAGTAATGCACAACCATCAGAAATCCTCAGATTTCTTACAAGCTTATGAGGGAGATACCAATGCCGTTTTAAGATCTTATACAGAATGCTGTCAGGGCTCAAAGAAGGGTGTGTATGGGTAGGAAGTGCTCTGAGCCTAATACACATGAAAGAGCAAAACCAAATTATCAGAAGCTGGGAGGAGCTGCAGAAGGGAGCATGGTAAAGTGAGGTCCACACAGGGAGAGGGATCTGGACTGGGCTAACTTTGAATTTGGAGTTTAGGGCTCTTCACTCCATATCCCTTGCCACAACCTGTAAATTTCTGCTGGACCTAATCAGGCCATTCATGGGGCTTCGGAGCCCACCCATTCTGTAGCCCAAGTGGCTAGAAGTAGGGCATAAGGGTTAGCAGGACATTTTAAGCATGTGTATGTGTCCCTCCCTATCCTTCAGGCTTCTTGGGGGCTGAAAATGGTGTACTGAAGAGGTTACAAAGCCATCAAAGAAGTATTTTGTTCAGCATGCAAATTATTTGAAAAAAAATTTTTGAGCCAATATTTAAAAATCAAAAGATTTCCGTTTTGTAACGCAGCTTTCCAGCATGTTTAATAGAGATCAGAAGCTATGGCAACACTGGGCCCACACTACTGCAGTGTCAGAGGAGGCCAGAGCAGAAGTCTCCACTGACCCCGCCCTCCCGGGTAGACGGGCCATGCACCCACACACCAGTCCCCACAACTCCCATAGGTCTGCCCTACTCTGAAGTCAACCATCAGTTGCCATTTCTCATGAAAATTACAATGTTGGTATTTTAGTGTAAAGAAATATCCTTTTCCCCTGTTGCTATCAAATATGGGGACATAAAAGTCCTGAGGGGTGGCATATCTTTCAAGAAGCAAAAATCATTCTTTCCTTCATTTTACAAATATTTATTGAGGGCCTACTATGAGTCAGGTACTGTTTTAAACACTGGGAATATAGCAATGAGGAAAAAAAAGACAATGCTTTCCTCTACCCCCCACTTGAGGAGCTATTTTTTTATTTGTGAGAGATAGACAATAAACAAATACATCACATATTCTCAGGCAGTGGTATGAAATATGAGAGGAAAAGGTAGGGGTAGGGTGAGAGAAGAGGATTAGTTAGGATTGGGTGAAAGGGGTAGATGTGTCATTGGTCAGGGAAGGCCTCTCTGACAAGTGATGTCTGAACAGAAACCTGAGTGACTAGATGGGTGAGTGCTGACAGGTTTATTTCCTTGTAGAAGAAAAAAAAAATTGCAATGTATCTAGGATGCAACGAGCATTTGAGTCAAAAGAATTTAAGGCTGTTAGTAAATAAATTAAGGTTTAAAAAAAAAACCATGGAATAGCACACAGAAAGACTGGGGTCCCATCTTCAAGAATCCTGCTTTTGCAATAAAAAAAAAAAAAAAAAATTGAATTTGTATAGTCATTTTACTGCATGGGAGACCAAAGTCAAGTTTAATATTAGCAATCTAATTACATTTCAATCTTTGTGACTGTGTGAGATAAGTAAGAACATCTCCATGCTTCAGATAGAGAAATAAGGCTCAGATCAGATCGTCCAATGTCTCTGCTTGCAATAACGTGGTTACTAAGTAGTAGAGACAAGATTATCCTCATTCCAGTCCAGCATCTCTCCAAGGTTATGCTTCAATAACTTCCTCCAAAGCACCAGAACAAGAATACAGTGACAGCAAACCTAGGGAGAGGAGGTAAGGAGGATAGATGCAGAGAGGTCCAGGAAGTGCTTCAGAGCAACCAGCTCTAGATGTGGCATTTCTTCACGATTTCATATGATCTTGGAAATGCATATACATTTTGCATTTATTCCATAATATATCTATATTTGTTCATTTCAATCAAATAAAGAAACCATTACAGGAAGGTGTACCATGTTTACTACCCAACTTTGCTTGCCAATCCCCCAAATGCACTCAGGACCTCAGTTTTGAAAATGGTGCTAGGGGTCTGCAGAATGTCACAAGCAGACTAGCAGAACAAGAGCCAATAGGGAATTGACCCAGAAATGCTACAGAACATAATATTCTCTATCAAATGCATAATTATTAAGATGTATCAAATTGATTAAAATAGTCTCTACACTTCAAGTATAAGCAAGCATGTATGAACAAATGGTATTCAAGTGTCAAACCTTTGTTTCTTTCTTGTAATTTAATTTGTAAGATGTTGTGTATGTCTGGAAATAAAATAACACAGTCCAAGAAAGCTGGAGGTGGTAAAAATCCAAGAATAAAGTCATTGTCATTGAGTGCAAATAAGTGCTTTTCTGAGACAATTTTCCTTTACTGTATAATAACTCATTGTTCATTAAGGGAAAAGTATAACATTACTGTTCTGGAATGTATCAACTAGATATTGGTATCTCTGCACTCTTCTAATCATAAACTGTTACAGATGGATTTCCAGAGTTTTGTAGGTCACAGGATGAAAATCATTCTCCCTTGCCCTATCTCTCATTCTTTTATAATCGCAAGTTTTGTTTTGTTTTTTAACTTAGTTTTTGGCCCATCTCTAACAGAGATACTCTTCTTTCCGACTTTCCCCTAAAGGGCTATATTTATATTGCACCTGATATTTTACCCAACCTCTGAGTAGGAAGATGAACCTGGCAAGCATCTTTCTTCATTTATCACGCTTGCAAATGGCTGGCATGAGTCCACATTATTTCCCCCGCATTCCAATGCATGTTTTTAAGGCATCTTTTGATGTACCATTTAGGCAAGAGCTCCATACATCAAGAAACAAAAAGCAGCCAAGGAATCTAATATTCTGCCCAAGACCTGTGAAGGAGATGCTGATATTGGGTCATTTGAATCAAGCCTTCTAGAAATGAATCTGGATATGAGTCAGTAGTGGATTTAAAAAAGGCAGGGGGCATTGTCCTTCTGGGGCCTATTTCAAGAGAGGGGAAAAAAAGACTTTATCTGTAAGCCATTTGAGAAAAAAACTGATGGGCAGTTCTCTCCAAATGCTTTGCTTTGGCCTCTAACAAGAGAAAAGCTGCCATTTCCCTCCCATCTCTTTTTCCATCTTCTAATTCATGTTCTTTAAAAAACTTGATTGTGCAAATCACTACAGTCCCCACTTGCCCAGTTGTCCTAGTTTAGGCTGTCATTATTGTTCTCCTTCCTTGCTGGAATGGCCTCCTTATTCATCTGCCCACCTCTGCCTTCTCCCCACCCCAGTCTACCCTTCCCACTGCCCCAGAGAAAACTTGGTAAAGGACAGATCTGGTCATGTCCCTCTTGTGATTAAAAGTCTCGGAGGCTCCCACTGCCTGCAGGGAAAGTCCACATGCACTAACGTAACACACAAAGTCCTTCCTGTTCCACCCCGCTCACCTTTCTCCCTCGTCTCAGGAGCTCCATGCCCCATGCAGTCCTGGCCCAGCCTCAGTAGACTGCTCATCTGCTCTCCCTTTGGTGCCGTACCCTTTTGCCTGTTGGCCTCTCAGAATGAAAAGCCTTTCCCTTTTGTCCGCTGGTTTGACTTCTACTCAACCTCCAGAATTTAGCTCATGTGTCTTCTTCTCTCAAGGTTTCCCAGCTCCACTCAGGATACCTCCAATACATTTCTCATTTAGCATATATATTTTACTAATTTTCTTTTACCATCTCTACTCAGCCCCACCCGCTCTCAGAGGATAAGGACTAGGTTTTCATTATCTATAATGCCCCCCAGGGGCAGTGACTCCTATGAACATCCAATCTGCCCTGCTTTGAAAAAAAATCTCAAGGAAAGAAGCTGAGAGACGCTGCAGCAGGTGCTTGAGTTAGGCTCCTGGTGGCAAAACTGGACCTGTTCACCACAGCTGCAGCTGAAATCAGGTGAGCAGAAGGCATTAGCACAAAATATGTCTGCCACAGGCATGTTGATTTGAATAAGCATGGAAACGCAGGGTAGGAGGGCATGCCACAGGCCCCCAACCCAGCTGCCCATGCAGCATAGGAATGCATTTACAGATTGCTTCAATGGGGAGCTTCCACTGTTCTCCCTCCTTTGACATGAGCAAATCGTATTACCAGACAGCTCATTGATGGGCATTTTTGACAAACATAATTAATCTGATTTTAATAATAATAATAATATCAAGTGCTTATTTTATGCCAAGTACTGTCCTAAGAGCTTTGCATGTACCATTTGATTTTCATAAGCACCATATGTGGTAAATACATTCATTATCACCCCCATTTTCTAGGTAGAGTGTAGCAGATGCTGCCTGTGTCCTATCCATCTCCCCTCAAGCCTCCTCATTTTAGTGTAGGCGAGCAGAACTCTCCAGTGCCTGCACCTGCATCTCTTGGCCAGCAATCATTCTCTAGTAGAAGAGCCCACTTTCCTGCAGTATGTTTGGCCAGAAGTACCAGAGAATTAACGCCTCCTAGAAGCATCCCTCAGTCAATGACTGAGAGGATTGCTCCTCAAGTGGGTTGCCTCTGAGTTATGTGATCTACACTGGCTCTCAGAGTTCCCTAGAGGGGTTAAGCTCTGGTTGTCTGCAATTGTATCACGCTTGAAAATTCACCTGTTATTGGCTGCCTTACCTCCCCCTGCTCGCTTACCCTCTCTCTTACCAATGTTTCCTGGTGTCTAGATCTACTTCTGGAGGAACCTAACAAAGATAATGGGGCCAAGGCACAGAAAAGATCCAGGGACTTGCCCAAGATGATGTCTCACTCTAGGGCCCACACTCGTATCCACTACCCTGTACTGTTAACTCATCCACGTTTTCCCGCTATAAAAACAAACAGCCATCATTTCCTTCCTCTATGCCCAAATATGTGAAGACAGCCAAAGACTCTCCAATTCCTTCTGCCATGAATGTTATAAACATGGTTTCCATACCAATCATCCCCTCGTGAGGCAACCTCTCCCCTGTACAAATTTTCTACTTAAAATTAAACACATGAATTTTTTTCTGCTTTTTACCTTACATATTTTATCCATTTGTTTTTTATTCCTGTGCCATCATAGAAGTACAGAATTCACAATATGGTATGGTAGACTATTCAATTTTAATCCTATTTTAATACAAAAAAAAAAAGGTTCCTAGAACTAGTTCTATGCTCAAAATAGCATCTATGCAAATAAAATGTTGAATTGGTTACAATGAATCTTACTAATATAAGTAAAGCTTACATTAATAAGGTCTTATACATGTAGCAAGATATGAATATTGATGTATTTATTATGTATTTACTAACAGCAACAACACTCTGATGTCTTCTGTGTATTTGAGTGAATTGCACCCTCATCCAGAGGTCCTGAATTTATCATTGTCTTGCTTCCTTCTCTATCATCTATGTCAGCCATAAACAAAAAGTCAGGCATCATAGATTAGCTGTATACAGAAACCATTCCCAGAAGTAAGCACCACAGTGGGACGAACAAAACATATTGTTGATGAATTTAAGGTTCTTGAACTGCTATCTGGAATCAGTCTACATACAACATAGTCAAAGTAAAATAATAAATTTAGGAATTGTAACATGTCATAAACAGATCCTAAGACGAAGAGTCATAGAATGTTATGGCAAGAGGCCGGGCATGGTGGCTCATGCCTGTAATCTCAGCACTTTGAAAGGCCGAGGTGGGTGGATCACTTGAAGTCAGGAGTTTGCAACCAGTCTGGCCAACATGGGGAAAATCCGTTTCTACTAAAAATACAAGAATTAGCCGGGTGTGGGGGCACACACCTGTAATCTCAGATACTCAGGAGGTTGAGGCAGGAGAATCACTTGAACCCAGGAGGTGTAGGTTGCAGTGAGCCAAGATTACACCACTGCACACCAGTCTAGGCGACAGAGAGAGACTCAGTCTCAAAAAAAAAAAAAAAAAAAAAAAAAAAGAATATTATGGCAAGTGAAACTCTTGAGAACAACTATTTCAATTTCATCTTTTACAGAATTTAAGATCTTACAACTAGGTAGTGACATAATCAGAAATAGAACCTAGATTTCTTAGCTCTTAATTAAGTGCTTAGTCCACTTACTACAACCTGTTACAAATTCTGAATAATTCATTTTTCATTCCAATGACAATAGAGTATCTTTGCATACCAAGTCACTAATTCATCTCCCATGATGACCAATACCTGGTTTGAAGTAATACATGAAATAATTAAATGTATGTCACAGAAATTTAGAATTAAGGACAATGAGAGACTGAACTAACGAGGGACTGAGCCAGTGGATGGTGCTTGCATAGAGATGTCATGCTAAATAGTAAATTTTGGGTACCATATCGGGTCTATGCAATAAAATCAATGTAATTGACATCACAGAGCCCCCAAGAAACAGAGAATAGTCTGAGCCTCACTTTCCCAGACCAGTTCTGAGACATGTTAATATTTATACTTCATGAAGCTTATTTTTTGTTTGTTTGTTTGTTTGTTTGTTTTGAGACGGAGTCTCGCTCTGTCTCCCAGACTGGAGTACAGTGGCATGATCTCGGCTCACTGCAAGATCTGCCTCCCAGGTTCACATCATTCTCCTGCTTCAGCCTCCCAAGTAGCTGGACTACAGGCACCTGCCACCAAGTCCGGCTAATTTTTTGCATTTTTAATGGAGATGGGGTTTCATCGTGTTAGCCAGGATGGTCTCAATCTCCTAACCTCGTGATCTGCCCACCTCAGCCTCCCAAAGTGCTGGGATTACAGGTGTCAGCAACTGTGCCCAGTCGCTTATTTGTATTTTTAAAGTAATATCCCTTAACACATTTACTTGGGCTAGTTTGAGTATGTATCTCTTCCTGTAACCAAAAGTCCTGAATAGAAGACTCTTCCCTCTTGTTGCTACTAAGCTAAACAACTACTTTTTTAAAATGGGTGTCAGATAATGGAATAATAAGAATGGCCATTGGAATTAGCATGAAGAACTGAATCAGCATGAATGAAGTAGGAAACTAAGTTTAGCCAAATAGCAGCTGTGGATGGAGAATGTTGTATGGGGAAAAGAGGCCGATAGTCCTCTCTAAGTCCTTTAGCAAGTTTAGAAGCAGGCCCTTGATAGTAGAAATGTCTGACAGTCTTCAAGAGGCCCATCTGCTGTCTGCTGTCTTCAAGATACCCATCTCACATGGAATTATACCCACAGGCTCAAAGTAGAGTTGAAGAAAGATCTATCACATTAACAGAAAACAAAAAGGAACATGGGTTACTATTCTTATAACAGAGAAAACAGACTTTAACAGTGAAGAAGGACAAAGAAAAGCATTACATAACGATAAAGGGTTCAACAAGAAGACTTTAACTATCCCAAGCATTATACACCCAACATTGGAGCACCCAGATTCATAAAACTACTACTTCTGGACCTATGAAAAGACTTAGCCACATAATAATAGTGGTGGACTTCAACACCCCACGGATAACATTAGACAGATCACTGAGGCCAAAAACTAACAAAGAAATTCTGGTTTAAATTTGATACCTGACCAATTGAACCTAACAAACATCTGCACAATACTCTACCCATAAGTCACAGAATATACATTCTTTTTCATCTGCACATAGAACATACTCCAAGATAGACATGCTCAGCCACAAAGCAAGTCTCAATAAATTAAAAAAAATCAAAGTCACATCAATCATCAATCATATTCTCTGACCAGTGGAATAAAAGTAGAAATTAATACCAAGATCTCCCAAAACCACACAGTTACATGGAAATTAAACAACTTGCTCCTGAATGACTTTTGGGTAACAATAAAATTAAGGTAGAAATCAGCAAATTCTTTTAAACAACCACAAATACGAACACAACGCAGCAAAATCTCTAGGATGCAGCAAAAGCTATGTTAAGAGGAAAGTTTATAGTGCTAAATGCCTACCTCAAAAAGTTAGAAAGATCTCAAAGTAATGATCTACTATCCCACCTAGAGGAACTAGAAAAACAATAACAAACTAACCCCAAAGTTAGCAGGAGTAAAGAAATAACTATAATCAGAGCAGAACTAAATGAAATTGAGACCCCAAAATCCATACAAAGAATCAATGAAACAAAAAGTTGGTTCATTGAAATGATAATCAAAATCAATAGACCACTAGCTAGATTAGCAAAGAAAAAAAAGAGAAGATTCAAATAAGCATAGTTGGAAATGACAAAGGTGACATTACAACCAATCCCACAGAAATACAAAAGATCCTCAAAGACTATTATGAAAACCTCTATGCATACAAACTAAAAAATCTAGAGAAAATGGATTAATTTCTGAAAACACACAAGCTCCCAAGATTTAATCATAAAGAAATTGAAACCCTGAACAGTCTAATATCAAGTTCCAAAATTGAATCAGTAATGAAAACAAATACATAAATAAAACCTACCAACCAAAAAAAAGATGGATTCACAGTCAAATTCTACTAGACATACAAGAAGAGCTGGTACCAAGTCAACTGAAATTATCCCAAAAAAATCGAGGAGGGACTCTTCCCTAAGTCATTCTATGAAGCCAGCATACCCTGATATGAAAACCTGGGAAAAACATAATGAAAAAAGAAAACTACAGGCCAATATCTCTGATAAACACAGATACAAAAATCCTCAACAAAATACTAGCAAACCAAACTCCACAGCACATCAAAAAGATAATTCACCACAATCAAATAGGCTTCATTCCTGAGATGAAAAATTGATTCAACATATGCAAATCAATAAATGTGATTCATTACATAAACGGAATTAAAAACAAAAACCATATGATCATCTCAATGGATGCAGAAAAAGCCTTCACTAAAATCCAACATCTCTTCATGATAAAAAGCCCTCACCAAAGTAGGCATCGAAGTAAAACACCTCAAAATAATAAGAGCCATCTATGACCACAGACAACATCATACTGAATGGGCAAATATTGGAAGCATTCCTCTTGAAAACTGGAACAAGAAAAGGATACCCACTGTCACCACTCCTATTCAAGATAGTACTGGAAGTCCTAACCAAAGCAGTTGGGCAAGAGAAAGAAATAAAAATCATCCAAATAGGAAAATAAGTAGTCAAACTACCTTTCTTTGCTGACAATATGATTCTATACCTAGAAAACTAAGGACTCTGGCAAAAGACTCCTGCAACCAGTAAATAACTTCAGTAATGTTGCAGGATACAAAATCAATGCACACAAATTAGTAGCATTTCTATACACCGATAATATTCAAGCTGACAGCCAAATCAAGAACACAATCCCATTTACAATAGCCACACTAAAAAGAAAATACCTAGGAATACGTCTAACCAGAGAGGTGAAAGATATCTATAAAAAGAACTATAAAACACTGCTGAAATAAATCATAGATGACACAAACAAATGGAAAATCACTCTGTGCTCATGGATTAGAAGAATCAACATTGTTAAAATGGCTATACTGTCTAAAGCAATCAACAGGTTCAACACTATTCTTATCAAACTGCCAATGTCATTTTTAACAGATTTAGGAAAAACTATTTTAAAATTCATATGGAACCAAAAAAGAGCTCGACTAGCCAAAGCAATCCTAAGCAAAAAGAACAAAGCCCAAGGTATCACAGTACTGGACATCAAACTATATTATAAAGCTACAGTAACCAAAACAGCATGGTACTGGTACAAAAATAGAAACATAGACCAATGGGACAGAATAGAGAACCCAGAAATGCAGCTGCATGCCTACAACTGTCTGTTCTTAACAAAGTCAACAAACATAAAAAATGGGGCAATAACTCCCTATTCAAGTAATGGTGCTGGGAAAACTGGCTAGCTACATGCAGGATGAAATTGGATCCCTACCTTTCACCATATACAAAAAGTAAATCAACATGAATTAAAGATTTTAATGTAAGACCTCAAACTATAAGGATCCTAGAAGAAAACCTAGGAAAAACCATTCTGGACATCAGTCTTAGGAAAGAATTTATAACTAAGTCCTCAAAAGCTAATGCAATAAAAACAAAAATTGACAAGTGGGATCTAATTAAACCAAAGAGCTTCTGCACTGCCAAAGAACCCATCAATAGAGTAAACAGATAATCCATAGAATGAAAGAAAATATTCTCAAACGATGCATCCAATGAAGGCCTAATATGCAGAATTTATAAGAAACTTAAATAACTCAACAAGCAAAAAAAAACCTCATTAGAAAGTGGGCAAAGGACATGAACAGACACTTCTCAAAAGAAGACATACAAGCAACCAACAAACATATGAAAAAATGCTCCACATCATGAATCATCAGAGAAATGCAAATCAAAACCACATGAGATACCATCTCACACCAGTCAGAATGGCTGTTATTGAAAACTCAGAAAAGAACAGATGCTGGTGAAGCTGCAGGGAAAAGGGAATTTTTATACACTGTTGGTGGGAATGTAATTTAGTTCAGTCACTGTGGAAAGCAGTGAGATCTGGAGATTTCCCAAAGAACTTAAAACAGAAATGCCATTCAACCTAGCAATTCCATTACTGGGTATATATCCAAAAGAAAATACGCTTTTCTACCAAAACAAACAAACAAACAAACAACAAACAAACAAACAAAAAACATGCACTTGTATGTTCCTTGCAACACTATTCACAATAGCAGAGACATGGAATCAACCTAGATTTCCATCAACAGTGGATTGGATAAAGAAAATGTGGTACATATACATTATGTACCACTCAGCCATAAAAAAGAACAAAATCATATCCTTTGCAGCAACATGGATACAGCTGGAGGCCATTATCATAATAAGCAAATTAACACAGGAACAGAAAACCAAATGCCACATGTTCTCACTTATAAGTGGGAGCTAAACATTGATTGCTCATGGATATAATGTTTGAAACAATAGACACTAGGGATTAATACAGAGCGGGGAAGACGGAAGAGGGCAAGGGTTGAAAACCTAACTCTTGGGTACTATGCTCACTACCTGAATGACGGGGTCATTTGTATCCCAAACCTCAGCATCATGCAATATACCTATGTAATAAATCTGCACATTTACCCCATGAATCTAAAATAAAAGTCAAAATTATTTTTTTAAAGAAAGGTGGGTGCTTTGAATGGTGAGTTTTCTCCACCCACTTCCTTACCCCACACAGCTTTAGACTTGCCCTGATAGTTCCAACCAAGAGAAAGAAAGGAGCAGAGCCTAATATGTGACTATAAAAGGGCATGTTCTCAGGCCGAGCATGGTGGCTCACACCTGTAATCCTAGCACTTTGGGAGGCCAAGGTGGGTGGATCACCTGAGGTCAGGAGTTCGAGACCAGCCTAGCCAACATGGTGAAACCCCATCTCTACTAAAAATACAACAATTAGCCGAATGTGGTGGTGCACACCTGTAATCCTGGTTACTCTGGAGGCTAAGGCAGGAGAATTACTTTAACCTGGAAGACAGAGGTTGCAGTGAGCCAAGATCGTGCCACTGCACTCCAGCCTGGGCCACATAGGGAGGCTCTGTCTCAAAATAAATAAACAATAAAATAAAAGGGCATATTGTTTCCCACCAGCTACTCTTCTGACCATGGATTCATAGTCCTTCTGAGCTCTCTGATACTCCCAGTTTTGGGAGGTGGGTCAGCACCTTAAGTTAATTTCCTACTAGTCTTAGTGGTTTCCATAGACCTAAGACAGTCAATATACCTCAATCAATAAAGCATTTTAAAAGGTTTTCTTCCCAAGAACATTAAACACAATTGTATTGGCACTATTCATTTTCAATCAACAACCCCTCTCCCATTTCTTTGTTGATAGACCCTGATTATCCATTTCTCAGTGATTCTATCCTCACCTCATCAGCTCAGAAAAAAAGGTAAATGAATTTAAGACCAGCATGTGTTCTTATGGCTTAAGCCACTGTTAATTATAAGTTAACCCTGGTAAAAGAAGTAAAGAATAGCACTTATAGTTTGTATTGTGTGCTGAGAGCTTTCCAAGTGCTTCACGTGGACTGGTTCATTCAATCTTCACAACAATCCTAAGAGAATGATGATGACGATGATAATCATCTATTTTACATCTGAGGAAATGGAGGCACAAAGATGTTAACTTGTCCAGTGTCTCAGAGATAATATTTATAGAGTTGGCATTTATGCCTAGGCATATGGTTCCATCATCTGTGCTCTTTATCACTATATTAGACTACCCGAATATAATAGAATGACTTATAATAACATATAAAAATTATTAGATTGAGTTGCCTTATTTTTGACCACAAATTAAACATTAACACATGGATTAAGCAAAACCATGTAGTTGCCCATTATACCCAGGCTAAATTTTGTTACCTGGTCTGTGTTTTAGAAATCATATGGCCAAGGGCTCTACTATAAACCATTAAAACCTTTTATTTTCTGTCAGTCCTAGATTAGAGCTTGCCAGGAGAGCAATTTAATAATTGGTAACTGTTTAAACGTTACCCCTGAAGGAAGCCTTCCATTCCTGCTTATCTCTCTTGTGTAGCCTTGTTCTTGTAGCCTCCTACTCAGAAATCAACTGAGACCTGTCTGTAGGAATAATGCCGTTCAAAAAAATCTTTCCTTCTTGTATTCAGCACTGCTAGAGACTTAGAAGTGTGTGCATGGAGAGACATTTTTTTCTTACCTGTTGCCGGCACTGCTAGACACTTAGAAGTGGAAGGTGTGAAGAGACATTTCTTTCTTGTGTCCATTCTTTATTTTTGTTTATTTGCTATCGTTGCTTGGCTTTAGGTACCTAGATTTTAAACATACCATGGGCCAAAATCTGACCAAATTCTTTCCCAAAATGCATTTATTTTCCTGCAAGGAGTGAGGTTGCAGAAAGTAAAACCATATATCTGAGTTATTATACTCAATCATAGCTCTGCCAGGCTGGTCCCCAGTGGCTGAGAAATTGTGTTTTTGAGAAGCATGTGTGCTCATCAACACAACTGTGTAAACAACTCACCAAGTTAACACAAGATGAAGGATTGTCCTAGTGGCCAAGGTATTTCAGATGAACTAAAGAACTGTGTAAAATGAACAATTAAATAAAACAATGTCATAATTTTTATAGTTTTTTTCATTCAGATACCAAAATACACACAAACACATATATACACAAAAACAACAACAACACAAAAAGAGTATCATTTGCAAAGTCCTTGTGTTGGTGACAGAAATCATAATGTAGATTTTTAAGGCATTTCATGAAAATAAAGATAATGAAGTCTTCCTATTTCTGACTCCCAACTTTCTCCTTGTGAGACAAGTTTTTGATAGACTAGAAAATTGTCTCTTAAGGTTCTTGTCAGGTCAAAAAACTTGCTCCCTCACCTCGTTTCCCATGCTCTTTACAGCTCCTCCTATTATGATACTAATTGTATCCCATTGTTCTGTAATTAGCAGGGAGAGTTTCTTTCTGTCTCCTACCACTTGACATGAATGCAAAGTCAGATATTAACCCAGCAATGGCCCAGGATTGAGGCTTTGAAATGAATAGATTGATGTCAAATCCTCAATCCAAATTTTGAATGCTATTGCTGTAAGAAAATTATCAAAATCATCATCATTCTAGAAATTCACAGGAAGCAATCAGGCAACTATGACTAAAAGCTATGCTTTGATAATATGGAGGATAAGACCCTTGGGCACTTATCTAACATTTGCTGACTATAATTACAATATGTGTACAATCTGAAAACATGAGTGTTTTTAAAGATTTTTGAGGCCGGGCGCAGTGGTTCATACCTGTAATTCCAACACTTTAGGAAGCTTAGACAGGTGGATCACTTGAGGTCAGGAGTTTGAGACCAGCCTCGCCAACATGGTGAAATACATGTCTCTACTAAAAATACAAAAATTACATGGGCGTGGTGATGCACACCTGTAATGCCAGCTACTCAGGAGGCTGAGGCACGAGAATCGCTTGAACCCAGGAGGCGGAGGTTGTAGCGAGCCGAGATTGTGCCACTGCACTCCAGGCTGGGCAACAGAGCAAGAGTCTGTCTGAAAAAAAAAAAAAAAAAAAAGAATGAGTGACCAGTGATCACACAAATGCTCTGAGTAAGTAAGCTTTTTGCTGAAAACAAAAAATATTGTGGCTATCATAATCATGGTGCCATTCAGGTACAATGGATTATTTTCCTGGAGAATATCCTGTTCCAATGACAGAGAGGGCACGGGAGGCCTCAGAGAACTGTGAAAGAATCTTATGGGAAGATCTTCCCCAAAGAAAGGTTCACTGTGGAATAGTCACTACTCTGCGTGTGCCTTTTCCAGCAGTGGGTGGGCATGTTCTGATTCACAGAACTAAAGGGATTTAAAGGACAGAATTTTTTTGTTCTATGTGATTAGAAATATGCTGCTATCACAGAGTAGATGTTGAAACAAACAAACAAACAAAAAAGGCAAAGAACGAATGAATGCAAAATGTGTTCCTTCAAAAGAAAAAAACAAAACAAAAAAGGTATGGAGAAAGGAACAAAAGGAAGAGGAGAGAAAGGGAGGAAGGAGCCCCTAATTCCATTAGTTGGAAGAAACTGTTGTGAGAGAGGAAAGGAGGAAAAGGAATGGATTTCAATACCAAGCAGAATATCACGGTAGAGCTTTAAGAGAGTCTGTTCATTTCTTCACATCTCAGGGATTTGGAAGATCCTCCCCAAGCAGGTTCCTCCTGCCTTTGTGGAGAGCCTCAGAGAAGCAAGTTGGCCAAGATGTAAGGGTTTTTGAATGTTGCTTTTAAACTGCTAGATAACAGCCTCATGAATGAAGGAGTTTACCAACTTAATCATACTAATCTTCTCCACCCAGAATGGAATAAGTGTCTTCTTTCCAAGAAAGATAGGCATCCTCCAGTCCTTCCAGTGCTCAATTCTTGTCTGCAGTGGATCATCTCCAAGTCTCATATGCAAAAAACAAACACAGAAAACTAAAGAACCTACTGAGTGGGCAAGAGGATTGTTTTTGGAACAAAACATCCATCTCCTCAGGCCACTGGCCACACTCCTCTGGCCATCTAGAAAAGATCTCTTCATTAAGCCCGATCTCTTTTTTTTTTTTTTTTTTTTTTTTGAGACGGAGTCTCGCTCTGTCGCCAGGCTGTAGTGCAATGGTGTGGTCTCAGCTCACTGCAACCTCTGCCTCCCGGGTTCAAGTGATTCTCCTGCCTCAGCCTCCTGAGTAGCTGGGATTACAGGCACATGCCACCACACCCGGCTAATTTTTGTATTTTTAGTAGAGATGGGGTTACACCATGTTGGCCAGGATGGTCTCGATCTCCTGACCTCATGATCCGCCCGCCTCAGCTCCCAAGGTGATGGGATTACAGGGGTGAGCCACCGTGCCGGGCCAAGCCCATCTCTTAATTAAGAGAAATTTTCTCCAGGTAGTTGTATAGTTGATTCATTCCTTGAAGTTAAAAAAAAAAAATGCAGAAATAGCAGGATGAGAGATCATTATGTACCACAACTTGCTTCCTATCCTTTCCCATCCCCCATTGCTCCAAGAGAAAATGTGCTTTGTAGAAAGTTCAAAATGTGAGTGAAAGAAAAACGCTAGAGTTGAGACAAATTTCTAGTTTGGAAACAGAAGCGCCACCATCATAATGAAAATTGTTCTCTACCACAGGGGACACCGGCCCAGTGCTCCCAGCTTACAGCCCTAGGACTTTACACAACCACAAGGAGTTAACCTTTGCTGAGTGTTTGCCAGTGCAGACTGAGCACTTATGCACATTATCTCTTTTGAAAAGCTTTTTGGAACAAAGATTTGTTACTTTCATGCCTACAGCACAGAATCCATGATAGAGATTATTATTTTTGGAGAAACTATTTCACCGAAATAATTATAGCTACTTCACCAGCTACTTCGTAAGCCCTGATTAAAAAAAAGAAAAAATTCTTGGCTCAGAAACAAGCCAAAAGAACATAACACAGTCCTCTAAACCCAACCTTAAAGTTGTCCTTGTCTCAATTTTACACTCTTGTTTGCAAACCCAGACTTTACATAAGACGCGGACCTCACTGGGTGTGGCTGGCATACCCAGACAGGAGATGTAAACATTTCTGTTTGGGAATCAGCATTTGGGGCAAACTTAGAGCACTGTCACCATGTGGTTGGAGTCCTGGATCTCAGGAAGAAAGCTGAGGTTCTGAGTAAGTTGAATCAGACAATATGCGAACAACAAAAAAAAAAATGGAGACTCTGACAACTGGTTAATGCGGAGCAATTGTCAGCTTTGGAAGCCTGTTCAGGCTGGAGACAGACCCATCCTCCTAATATGACAGCCATGGGTCATGACAGAGTTAGACCTGGGTTTTCTGGGTGCCTGTTGGTGCACCAGGGAAAACCAGGAGAGCCAACAGCAGCTCCACACCAACCCAGCTCAGGAGGGCGGTCCGAGCAGTGGCACAGAAAGCAGCTTGTACAGTCAGCAACCCCGAAACAAACGCTCCTCGCCAATGCAATGCCAATTGGACTCCTTAGCCAGGAGTAAATGTGATTCTTCTTGCGATTAGTTCAGAAACTTGCCTTCCAGAGATGAAAAGAAAGCAGCTTTGGAGAGCTTGGATGCAGCTGTAAAAAGAAAAATGCCTGAGCTTTGCAGAGAAAGCTGGACATGTACTTGACCCAGTTACAATCTTCCTTTCTCTTTTTTACTGCTGGTTCAGGAGTGTATCTCTTTCCTTACTTGAAAGAAATGTTTCCTTTGCAGTGGGATTTTGATTTTAAAGTTAGGTTATGTTCACTTCAATTTTCTTTTCTTCCGTGTTTTTTCTTTTTAAAAATATTATATGAAAATTAACATTGCTCATTATAGAAAACATGGAAAAATATAAAAAAGAAAATTCAAATCACAGCTAATTCTACCATTTGGATGATCACTGTTAATATTTTAAGTTTTCTTTATTATTTTCAAGTCCTTTAAGTTTTCATTATGTTTGTATATGTTCATATGTGTGTGTATGCACACACACACACACACACACACATATACATATTTATCGTTATTTTACAAAATTGAGATTTTCCAAAATATCATTTTGTGATCTGCTTTTTTCTACTTATTATAATGGAAACATTCTCAAGCCATTAAATATTCTTTGAAAACCCCCTTTTTTAAATGACTACATAATTACTATTCTTTTTCAAGCTTTAACAGTCTGAGTGCAGTACATTAAATAATATATGGATATTTTCCATTTTAATGTAACTTTAAGCCATTTGTGTTTGATTGTATTCATTTAATGTATTTCTCTATTGGTTTTGCAAGTTTAGACACTTTTAAGTGCAACCAATTAAACTGAAAACACTAAGCACATCAGGAAAGATTTACCGATGGTATAAGCCACTAAAGAATCATAAGCCAGTTGTTATTTCGCAAAACAGGTGTATCTATCTACAGTCAAAGTCCACCTCCTATAAATAAGAGATTGCTTGTTTCTTATGATTTTAGGTGCTACAGTAGGCTGGTTTCATTTTCTGGTGATGGCACTGTGTCTTCCCAAACATTCAGAAACCTTTTAACCCAACAGATGGTGTTTAATATTAGACCATTTGCCATTTAGAAAAATCTAGATAATTGACTGCATTATCAGTAGGACTTAACTTTTGAACAGGTACTATTCCCCATGTCTGCTTTCAAGCTTGTTTGGAGCTCTCAGGAAACTTTCTCCCAAAGAAACGAGCTCTAAGAGGTGGGCAGCTGACAAGGACCCTGAGGCATCACATGCCATGCAAGAAGTTCCATCCAACAGCTCAGTGATGACACTGGAAGAAAATGAATTCTGAACACTTTGATAGGATCAATGACTCTTTCTCACCTTTCACCCCAGCTGGCTAGCAGCAGGAAGGAGGATTCCAGAGGACAATCTTGAAAAACTCAAGAAGCAGAATTAGGAAAGGAAGGTTCCAGGGAAATTTGCCTCCTCCTCGGGACTCTCTTGGTGTCCATCAGCTTCCAGACACTGTTCTCTGAGCACCTCAGGGTGGCTCTACTTGCTTCAACTTTCTGTCATCATCACCTTTTCACATGCCTTATGCTTCACACTCTACCCTGACGCACTTCCCAATTCTCTTAAGCCATCTTTTTCTTGAAGCAAGTTCAAAATATTTTTTTAGGCTTTCAAAAAAGCACCTTGCTAGGAAACTGGGAAAAGAAAATTCAAAGCTCCCTCCTGAGTCAACTCATAATTGTAATATTCTACAGGGAAAGACAAGGATGACAGTAGGAAATAAGGCAGGTCTTACAGCACATAGAGGTCTAAAGAAAAACATGCATCTGCATTTCAGAGGAACATTCCATGTCAATGACATGTCTCCTCTGAACATGGAGCCCCAGAAAAAAAGGAAAGAAGAGCCAAACCCTAAAGGCAGGGACTAGGAATTTCTCCTAAGTACCTCACAGGTAGCAAAGGGAGAAAACCAATGGAAGAATCAACTTCCTGTCTTCTTTTCCTCCCTTTTGCTATTATAATCGCCACCACCATCTGGATGAAAATGAAGGTACATTAAGAAGGGAATGAACATTTCCCAAGTTCTTGTCATGGATCAGGAATTGAGCTCTTGCAAAAGAGAAAATGAGACTCAGGGAGGTTAAGTAAGAAACAAGGACAAAAGTGGAGCAGTGCGAGGATGCCATTCTTCGCAGGAACAAAGCCAATAACCAATTGGAGGACAGAAGGAAGTCCCAAAGAGTGTCAGCTGTGAGGGGAGAGTAGCCCTGTTTCCTGACTGCCCGTCCCTGATCCTGAGTAAAATAAGCTTCCGTTCCAAAGACTGCCCCTGCATTTGGAATGGATGTAAGGCATGCATCTGTAAATTGGGGCTGCGATTTGATTTTCATTCAGATGTTTTGGCATCATACACACGCCACCAGGGCATGTTTTAGTTTTTACTAAAACAAAAGAAGCTCAGAAGAAGTTCTTTATAATTAAATCTTTCCAACCAAGCAGCCACTCCTTCTCCAGACTTCACTGTAAAGCTCTGAATTTGGTTCCAGGATCCCACCGAAGCCTACAGTCTAGAAACAAGTCAGGATTTAAACATGAATCCTATTATTCCCAAAAGGAATAGTGCCATGTCTTACTTTCTGTTGTTTTTATGTAAACTTAACAGGAATTTTTTTGTTCTTCTTTCAGGATCACCCAATTGTAAATTTCATAGCTTCTTTCTTTTTCCTTTAGCTGTTTATATCAGTTTTTCATATGGTTCAAGTTTATGTACTCTAAAGCCTTCCAATAAATCTAAGTTGTAGACACTGATCTCTAGAAAAGTTGTATTTTCTATGGTGATTAACTTAAGAGTTGTACTGTCTTATTTTAATAAATCATTTAGCACTTGATATTCTCTTTGACAAAGAATATTCATTTAAAAAAATTCCTAAGCAGAAGAGATGGATTAGAAGTTCAGACAAGAATTGATATCTTAATAAAGATTCCTTCATATTTAGCAGATTACATTTTATTGCTCAGTTTATAAGCTGGCATCCCAAATGTTGTAGAAACAAAAATATGAGTATTCTTGGGATAGTATTATTTTGAAAGCATAAGAAAACCCTTGACAACTGTACACAAAAGATCCAGAGTCTCAACAGTGAATTGGGAGGAGAATGCATTTCCTAACAGCAGCAAAGGCAGCAAAACAAAAACAAAAACAAAAACAAACACCTCACCTACTTATAAAGCAAAAATTATTTGGGCCTCTTCCTGTGCTCAGTTGTCCCCTCAGCATAGAATATACACAACTGCTTCATTAGCACTACCATCAGTTAGAAGTTCTTTGCAGTCTAAACATATTGGACAACTGTATTGCTGAAGGGAAGCAGTGTCCATTTCCCCAGGCTATTGCAATGCCAAATCCCAGAAGCAAAACAAGATTTTCTTCATTACTCTGATGGGATGCAAGATGTTCCTGAGGTTTAAAGTTCGACTTTACAGGCACTTTCCTTTTGCCTTCAGAACTATTTTATACTTAGATGGTATGGTCCTTCAATTTCCACAGGCAAATTTAACTCCTAAAACAGAAGTCAAAAGTCAAAGAAGACTAAAAGACTTCAGTCCAGAGACATCTGAAGACCTTGGATTTCATTTATATTTTCTCTGCCTTGGGTAATTATTTATGTGGCTTATGCTATCTTGGATAAAGAGGACTTGTTCTTTAGATGAATGGGAAATCATGACAATCAATACATTTATAGAATACTGGCATGGAATATGCACTATTGCTTCACTTTCACTATTTAATCACTAATAATTAGATCTTGAAATGATAAACCTTTACCTTTCATCAGTGTTTATTTACAAGGCACAATTATTTTCAATAGCTGTAGTTTTCCTTTCTAAAGCGATTTGTTGTTGTTGTTGTTGTTGTTGTTTTGAGATGGAGTCTTGCTCTGTCACCAGGCTAGAGTGCAGTGGTGCAATCTCGGCTCACTGCAACCTCTGCCTCCCAGGTTCAAGCGATTCCCCTGCCTCAGCCTCCCCAGTAGCTGGGACTATAGGTGTGCACCACTACGCCCAGCTAATTGTATGCATTTTAGTAGAGACAGGGTTTCACCATGTTGGCCAGGATGGTCTTAATCTCCTGACCTCATGATCTGCCCACCTCAGCCTCCCAAAGTGCTGGGATTATAGGCGTGAGCCACCACGCCCAGCCTCTAAAGTTTTATGTTAATATTTTACACCTGAACCTGTTCTCTTTTTTAGCGTTCTGTTCCATTATTATGATTTTCCCTTATTTTCTTACTTTAAACATGTTTATTTTATAGCATACTACATTTCATATTGCTTAAGTTTTGTGGTATAAACTTTTCTGCTTTTTCTATCATTTTGTTCTATGGCGTGGGGTGGGGTATATTTTGCATGTTGGGAATTGTAAAAAAGGACTTAGAGAGTGATTTTAAGACTTCATATGAAGGAAGCCCCCGTGTTTTCATCAGGCCATAGTCAGTTTCTACATTAATTTCTCAGCTTGGGATTCCGCAACATACCTGTAGGGTAAATTTGAATTCCACACCCATGCATGGCACACTTGTGAAGTTTCCATTTATAATGGGAAGTATTTTTTCCATTGAAACCCAGGGTAGTCATGCATTTCCTGAAAGCTTCCCTGGGCCAGTGGGCAGTTTTCAAATTTCTCTTTTACTGAAGGAGCAGGCATTCCTGGCTCTGGGTTTTGCACTTATGGAAGTAAATACAGTAGGAGAATGGTAAATAAACCATGTTATATTACACAGGGGTTAAAAAATAATAATGACTTCCAAGACATAGTTTGAAGTTGCAGCAGAATACATATAGTATGACGTATACTTGTATATATGTATAAGAAGCAGTACCAAATATTTTTATAGATGCATATATACATATATGAGAGCAGAGAAAAGGTATGGATAGATACATGCTATAGTAGTAGTACTATAGGTTGAGCTTAGAATTGGAACTTAGGTCAAGAAATGAGAAGAGGCTACAGCTTTATGGATTGCATCTAATTTAGTCAATGAAAATGTAGACGTATATTAGTTATATAACTAAAAATCAATGGTTATATTTAAGTACATTTAAACAGAGGTCATGTAACTGAATTCACACTAGCTTCTTTTTCACCTTATGTAATTTCTCAATCAACAAATACTAAAAAGTCATGTTAATTCATGAAAATTGTTGAGGCACAATGAGCCTCACAATGACATTCCCGATGATCTCTGTCCTTGGCCACGTGCCTGTTTATGCAATTAATGGCTATGTTTGTGGGGCTAGAAAAATAATCTGCCATTATTATGAATCTGTAAATCCAGTATGTATGAAGACCATGACCAAGGCTAGGAGACCACACTAAGGTATATTGAGTAGGAAAGTATCTTATGGACCTGCTGCTGCCACAAAAGTGAATATAAGAAAGACAACATTTCAGAGGCCCTCACTGTGAAAGCTACTTTACCTGCACTTTGATCTATAAAATGGACGAAATGGAAAGATCAAATAACCGAAAAAAGCCACCTTACCTCTTTCTTTGATATCTGTCACACAGGATTGCCTGTCTTTGGAGATTCTTACTTAGTATGTGGTACACTCACACAGCGGCATGCTGGATATTCCTATTACCACTAAAATTTAATGCTTATCTTGTTTCCCTCTTAGATTCTCTGAGTTTTTGTTTTTTTAAAAAAAAAGTTAATCCAAACATATTGAGACCTACATCTCCTGGCAGGAATTTCTACAAATATAGAGTGAAGGACTTTTAGATTTAAATTATTTTAGCTACCTACCTTAGACCCTGTAGTGTTCTAGGAAGGCTTATTTTTATGGTGAAGAGGCTCAAGAAGAGATAATAAGGAGAATTAGCAACCTAAAACAATCATATGTCAACTGCAAGATGACCATGGAACAGCCAATACACACTGCTGATAAGTTGGCTCAGACTCCTTCAATCCAACTCATCCTTTACATCACCAAGAATGCAGCTTTGCCAGAAGTGAAAAAGGAACAACAGCCAACGTATACCTTTAAAATGGGAAATGTCATTGTAAATAGTACTGCAATAAACATACGTGTACGTGTGTCTTTATAGCAGAATGATTTATAACCCTTTGGGTATATACCCAGTAATGGGATTGCTGGGTCAAATGGTATTTCTGGTTCTACCCTTGATTTATAATCCTCTGGGTATATACCCAGTAATGGGATTGCTGGGTCAAATGGTATTTCTGGTTCTAGATCCTTGAGGTATCGCCACACTGTGTTCAACAATGGTTGAACTAATTTACACTCCCACAAATAGTATAAAAGTGTTCCTATTTCTCCACATCCTCTCCAGCATCTGTTGTTTCCTGACTTTTTAATGATCACCATTCTAACTGGCATGAGATAGTTGTAGTTTTGATTTGCATTTGTCTAATGACCAGTGATGATGAGCTTTTCTTTTTTTTTTATTTAATTATACTTAAGTTCTAGGATACATGTGCACAACGTGCAGGTTTGATACATAGGTATATATGTGCCATAGTGGTTTGCTGCACCCATCAACTCATCATTCACATTAGGGTATTTCTTCTAATGCTATCCCTCCCCTAGGCCCCCATCACCTGACAGGCCCTGGTGTGTGATGTTCCCC
>NW_012115289.1:4130674-4148839 GCF_000951035.1 Colobus angolensis palliatus | reverse complement strand
TCTCATTGTTCAATTCCCACCTATGAGTGAGAACATGCAGTGTCTGGTTTTCTGTCCTTGTGATAGTTTGCTGAGAATGATGGTTTCCAGCTTCATCCATGTCCCTGCAAAGGACATGAACTGATGATGAACTTTTTTCATATGTTTGTTGGCCACATACATGTCTTCCTTTGAGAAGTGTCTGTTCATATCCTTTGCCCACATTTTGATGGTTTTTTTTTTTTTCTTGTAAATTTATTTAAGTTCCTTGTAGATTCTGGATATTAGCCCTTTGTCAGATGGATAGATTGCAAAAATTTTCTCCCATTCTGTAGGTTGCCTGTTCACTCTGATGATCATTTATTTTACTGTACAGATGCTCTTTAGTTTAATTAGATCTCACTTGTCAATTCTGACTTTTGTTGCCATTGCTTTTGGTGTTTTAGTCATGAAGTCTTTGCCCATGCCTGTGTCCTGAATGGTATTGCCTAGGTTTCCTTCTAGAGTTTTTATAGTTTTAGGTCTTACGTTTAAGTCTTTAATCCAGACTTGGAAAATACCAAAATAAAGAAAATGTGGCACATATATACCATGGAATACTATGCAGCCATAAAAAAGGATGAGTTCATGTCCTTTGCAGGGACATGGATGAAGCTGGAAACCATCACTCTCAGCAAACGAACACAGGAAGAGAAAACCAAACACCGCATGTTCTCACTCATAAGTGGGAGTTGAACAATGAGAACACATGGACACAGGGAGGGGAACATCACACACCAGGGCCTGTCGGTGGGTAGGGTGGTAGGGGAGGGATAGCATTAGGAGAAATACCTAATGTGGGTGACAGGTTGATGGGTGCAGCAAACCACCATGGCACATGTATACCTATGTAACAAACCTGCACTTTCTGAACATGTATATGCAGAAAAGCTCAAAAACAGCTAAGGGCTCCACCCAGTTGGCATTTCTAAAGTTAATGTATCTTACCAAAAACAGCTCTCACATTTCCACAATTCTACAAGGTTCTGGAGTCTTTGTATTTTTCACCCAGTGTCTGAGAAATGACTTGCTGTATTTGCAAATTGAATAAAATGATGCAATCTGTGTGCAAATGTTCTTAAGTATAATTTTAAAACTTAAAGTATAACTTAAAAAAATTTAAAAACTTAAAGTATACTTAAAAAAAGAAAAAAAAAAGGAAATGTCTTTAAAATAGAGAGATCACATTCTTCCATAAGCAAGAACCCATTCATAGATCTGGAATTAGCCAGAAAAAAAAGGAGTTCTATAATGCTAAGCCAAAGGAATTGAGACAACTTGACTCTCAGGAATGTTCCTCAAACCGGCATTCTCTTCAGAGTATCAAGAGGCCTCAGGGGTATGCAAGAGTCTCATCTGTCAGACAAAATGTCATGGAGAACCACTTCTCATTTTGAATCAAATCATCTAAAAAGTAAAACAAAACAAAATAATTGTATCATAATGGCAATGAGGAAGTCAAAACACTCATGGCTATCAGTGCCTGGTCAGTGAGGTCCAGACCCATGTTGCTGAGGGAGATTCCAAAACAAAAACACAGGGTTTAAAGTAGGCACTTTTTATTCAAAAAGAAGAAACACCATCAGAACTCAGGAGAGGAATTCTCCAAATGCTTACTTTAGAAATCAATTTCCCATCACTTTTTCAAAAACACATTTCCTGGTACATGAACATTTGCATACAGATTTCATCATTTTATTCAATTTGCAAATACAGCAAGTCATTTCTCAAACATTGCGTGAAAAATACAAAGACTCCAGAACCTTGTAGGATTGTGGAAATGAGAGCTGTTTTTTAGGTAAGATACATTAACTTTAGAAATGCCAACTGGGTGGAGCCCTTAGCTGTTTTTGAGCTTCCTTATAATAGCACCATTGTACATTTGTCTACTCAAAGTTTAATGAGTTTTAATATTATCCCTTCAAGCAAGGGAGTGTCTTATATCCATAGAAACATCCTTAAGAATCTAAGCATAGGAGACTCATTTACTTTCCCCTACTGGATAAAATCTTGGTTTAAAAGTTGCAGTGAAAAGTTAAATTGCATAGGGAGTTAAACCTTGAGTTCTCATATTTTCAATATAGCTTAGTTGTTTTCAGCTGTGCATTAATATCTCCACCCGATGCCAGATGGGTTGGCAGTTTTCGCAGGTAAGACTAAGCATAAACAAGGATTGAGAATTAGGTCCAGGATTCCATTAAGACCACGTGTCATCATACAAGTCAAAGAGTAAGAATAACGGGGGTGTTATTGCTGCAAAGGTTTTTATAAATCTGCTGAAGTTTTCCATTTGACAGAAGAGAAAATAAATGATAACAACTATAGTAACCATCAATGGAGCATTTTGCTTTAATGTATTTTCTCATTGAATTCTTAGTGCTACTTTGTGAGGGAGGTACTATCATTATCCCATTTAGAGATGAGGAAACTGAGGCTGGAACATATTAAGAAATTTCTCTGAATGTCTACTCAAATGCAACCTTATCTGGGAAGTATTCCCTTTATGAAATAGCAGCACCACCCTGGCACTCCCTCTTCCTCTCATCTGGCTTTGTTTTTCTTCTTGCCTCTAGTTTCTATTTGACACACATATATTCACTTTTGTATTGTTATCTCACCCTTCTAGCCTATAAGCTTCATGGGGAAACTGATTTTGCTTTGCCCACTGCTATTTTCCCAGCACAGAGAGTACCTGCCATATAGTTGGTGCTCAGTAAATATTTGCTGAAGAAAGAAATTATTAAAGAAACTCGCCCAAGGCCCGCTTGTAATTGGTGGACACAGTATTTGCAGCTGGACTGTTGCCCTCAAACCAGACATTTTGGTTACTTGAGGTCACTTAGCGTCTTAGTCCATTTGGGTTGCTATACAAGATACCATGGACTGGGTGACTTATAAACAACAGACATTTACTTCTTACAGTTCTGGAAGCTGGGAAGTCCATGATCAAGGCAGTGGCAGATCAGGTGACTAATGAGGGCCTCCTTTCTGGTTCATAGATGGTGTCTTCTTGCTTCTTGATGATAGAAGGGATGAACAGTCTCTCTGGGGCCTTTGTTATAAGCACTAGTCCCATTCATAAGGGCTCTACCCTCATGGCCTATGTACCTCCAAATGCTCCACTTACTAATACTAGCACTTTGGGGGCTAGGACTTCAACATATACATTTGGGGGAGACACAAAAACTTCAGTCCATTGCACTTAGGCTATTCATTTTCTCTTTCTAAGAAATTGGCTTATTTCACATTAAGATATTTTGCAGGAATTCCAGGCTATCCTTAATTTCTCTGGTTATTTTCCTTGCTGTGATTACATTACAAGGATACTTACTTGAAAGACACAAAAAGGATGCCTGGGGTGGGAGTCGTAGATGTAGTTCTAAACCCAGCTAACTGGGTAACTAAGAACAATGCTGTTGCATTGTTCTACATCTCAGCTTCTCTATCAGTAATGTGCCAGCTCTGTTCTAAGTTCTTACAGCAGATATTTCTAATATGCCAAAAAATCCCCAGTGACTTTAAAGAATGGCAGAAGCCTCCAAACCAATTTTAATTGAATTAAAAATTACTATTTATATTCCACATTCCACTTCATCCCCCCGACAAAAACAGACAAACAAACAAAAGAACTCTTGATAGAAAAGTCTGCATGAAAATACACAAAAATACTAATAGAGGTGGTCTTTGGAACCAGGGATGATTTTTTTTCTTTTTACTCTTTTGTAGTTACCATAATACTTTTGCAATGGAAAAAAAATACACTTTGTTTCAAAAAAATGTTTAAAAACAAAATAAAGTTATACTCCATATAACTTTTAGGGCAAATAGAGTTTTATCGAGAAAGTAACAATTCATTTGTTCCATAATTTATTAAGTTACATTATGTGATAGGCATTATTCCTCCAAAAAAGATAATAATCTTTATTTTATAAAGTTTAAAAACAGTGAGAGTCCTGAATAAAAAGTTTTGTTAGATTTTATATCACTGTAAGAATGGATTAGATTTAATGGTAACATACAAAGAAGAGATACATACCCACCTGCTCTGACACTTTAACATGTATCTTGTCCCCACAGACATCATATAACTGCTGGATTTCATTCCAGTTCAGGGGAGTGTATTCATGTAAGAAACAACGTAACATTATTAACATGTAAGCCATGGGTCTTGATCACATGGTAGACACTTTTCTAGTAATACAGGGTGGCAATTCTCAGTTTAGAATTCTCCTTTCCTTTTTCCCATTATATTGGTACCCCTGGTTCTCTCACTCTCCTGGACCCTGGAGTCTCTGCCACTCATTGCTGTTTTCTTGATCAACCCATGCTCTCAGTCTTATCAGCAGCCAACTCCACTGTGCCCATCTTCTCGGATTTGTCCAAAGCAGAACAACATGCCTAATGAGAGAAGGGGTAAGAGGAAAGCAGCTAGGATCCTCTGTAGCCCTAATTTATAGACTCATTAATAGTCTTGGATGTCACCTAGTCTTCCAAAAACAATAGGGCAGTAATTAGCTTGGCTTGGCCAGCCAGCCAGCCCATGATAAAAAGCAATGAATGGCAATAAATGGAAAGGCAAAAAAAAAAAAAAAAAAAAGGTTTACAAGCAACACACCTTTAAACATTTTATTATCATTTAAAATGAGAAGGTTTAGACTTTCAATTACATAATTAATAGGCCAAGAAGCTACTTGTCTGGACAGAAGGCATACCAACTTCAAGCACCAGAGGAAGGTGCCTAGGAGCAAGTTGGGCACAGGAAGATGCAAATTATAAATTCTTTTACAGACAGCAACAACATCTGAAATCCTCTGAGCTTCCTCATGAATCTGCTTCCAGAGAGTAGTGAGTGTTCTGTTATCCCTGAAGGAGCCACCATGACCAGCAGCCCAGAAACCTCCTAGGACAATCTCACCTTCTGTGAAAGGAAGGCTCTTTATTTCTGGACTGGGTGCTTATTACAGAAACACCCTGGTTACATTTTCAGTATATGCCAAACACAAATGTCACTTTGGTTTAGCCTCATTTCTGGATTTCAATCTGAGTTCTCAGATTTCTTCTTAATGGTCTCCTTGCAATGTGATGACATGGAACTGAAGAAGCCTTGGGTATTCTAAACCAGAAGTGAGAAAGTTGGGGTCTTCTCACCACCACTGTCTGGTTTATCTCCAAATCTGTTTCCTCATCAGCAAAAACTAGTGATACCATTGTTATCGAGAAAAGCAGTCATGATGGCATAGTCCTCATGGTTACATTTGAGCAGATGCTGCCACTGTATTATTTTGGGTGGGGGTAGGAGCAGTGATCTGAGACCTTAATGCCAAGCCAAGGAAAAAGGAGAGAAAACAAGACAGGAAGGAGCCAAGGTGGCCCCATAAGAAGGCAGCGCCTAAGAGGAGAGACCAGCAGTCCAAACTACAGTGTGGCCTAACCTCAATGCAGTCCAGTGTATGTGGTGGTCTGAGTTGCTGAGTGCACAGAACATCTGGGGACCCCAAATAGATGAGGTTCAGCATGCTAATTCTAGGAGGTCTTGGGTCTAAGCAGGATCATAACCTAAAAAATAAAAGTATCTAGGAAGAATTAAGGAGCTCGCGTAGACTCCAGGTGAGCAGGAGTCTCAGGTATGCTTTAAATCTAGTTCAAAGAGGATAATAAATAATAAGGAAAGAGGAGAAAGACCATGGCCCATGCAGCCATGCTCAGGGCCACAGCAATATCAGGTGCATGGAAAGCCAGGTCTAAGGCAGGAAGAAGAAACAGAGTTGCTGCTAATACCTCCAGGCCTTGACCAAGATCGGTTCAGGCACCCAATCTATTGGTGGAAATCTCCTCAATATTTTCGTAGAGCTGGAGATACTGAGAGAAATCAGGGACTGGCTTGAGATGTATTGATTGGGGAAGAATCTCAGTATGCTGGCATTCAGTAACTGAAAGGCCCAGTGGGAAAGAAAATGTATTGAAATAACTGTGAGAGTTATTGAACCTTGGCATCTATCCCAGCCCAAGGACCAGTGGAAAATTGCTTTTAAACACTTTTGTGTTTTCTGAAAGTGAGCACTTGTGTGAAAATCAACACTCAATCCCTCAGTATGTCTTTGCTGTCAATAGGTAGAGAACATAACTTCCTGGGGGCCAGGACTAGATATTGTCTCGTTAGGCATAAAGAATATTAGGGGCCTGGTTCTATGTGAAGGTGCCTTCCAAAGCCAGAAGAGAATACTCAAGACTAGAAATTGTAGCAAGTGGCCATCTTGACACTTTCTGGTGAAGCCAGTGGTTGCATCTGCTTCTGACCAGGAGTTTCCTAACCAGTTCCTGGATAAATGCTTAATTAACATTACTCCAACTCCATCTGAGTCTGTGGCTAAATGGTTCATGGTGTTCTGTTTTACAATGTGAGGGGAATTCAGTGCCTTGGAAACTAAGTGGCTAACCCAGACCATAGGTCAGTGGTTTTCAACTGAGTCTGCACATAGAATCATCTGGAAACTCTTTATAAAAACGCCAGTGCCTCAGCAAAAGAAACTACCATCAGAGGAACAGGCAACCTACAGAATGGGAGAGAATTTTTGCAATCTATCCATCTGACAAAGGGCTAATATCCAGAATCTACAAATAAACAAATTTACAAGAAAAAAAAAACCACATCAAGAAGTGGGCAAAGGATATGAACAAACACTTCTCAAAGAAGACATTTATGCAGCCAACAGACATGTGAAAAAATGCTCATCATAACTGGTCATCAGAGAAATGCAAATCAAAACCACAATGAGATTCTATTTCATGCCAGTTAGAATGGCAATCATTAAAAAGTCAGGAAACAACTGATGTTGGAGAGGATGTGGAGAAACAGAAATGCTTTTACATGGTTGGTGGTAGTGTAAATTAGTTCAACCACTGTGGAAGACAGTGTGGCTATTCCTCAAGGACCTAGAACTAGAATTACCATTTGACCCAACAATTCCATTACTGGGTATATACCCAAAGGATGATAAATCATGCTACTATACAGACACATGCACACGTATGTTTATTGCAGCACTATTTACCATAGCAAAGACTTGGAATCAACCCAAATGTCCATCAAGGATAGACTGGATTAAGAAAATGTGGCACATTTATACCATGGAATACTATGCAGCCATAAAAAAGGATGAGTTCATATTCTTTGCAGGGACATGGATGAAACTGGAAACCATCATTCTCAGCAAACTATCACAAGGACAGAAAACCAGACACTGCATGTTCTCACTCATAAGTGGTAATTGAACAATGAGAACACTTGGACACAGGGTGGGGAACATCACACACTGGGGCCTGTCGGGGGCTGGGGGGCTGGGGGAGGGATAGTATTCAGAGAAATACCCAATGTAAATGATGAGTTGATGGGTACAGCAAACCAACATGGCACATGTATACCTATGTAACAAACCTGCACGTTGTGCACACGTACCCTAGAACTTAAAATATAATAATAATAATTTTAAAAAATACCAGTGCCAGGGCTCCACCCTTAGAGATTCTGGCTTAACTTGTCTGGAGTGGGGAATATGTCGGGAAATGTTTTTAGTGCTCCACAGGTGATTCTTCCATCCAGCTAGGTTAAAAGCAGTGCCTCTCAAACTCTAACATGCATATCAATCCCTCCAAATCTGGCATAACATGCAGATCCTGATCTAGTAGGTCTGGGTGGAGATTTTGTATTTTAAACTAGCTCCAGATGATACCCAAGTTATTTGTCTGCAGGCCGTATGTCAAGGTATTAGGGAATGGGAAAAGTGTCAGAGCTCTCAGAAGGTGAGCCCTCCCTTGCCAGGGGAGACCCCACCCACCCCAGAGCTGTGGCTCTGCCTTAGCCTTCCATCAAGTTGAGCAGATGCTTCCAGAGCTCAAAGATGGCCTTCTGAGTTAGCTATGGAAATAAGCAATAGTCCAAATAGTTCAGTAAGGCCTCACATAAATCAGGGTGACACCAATGGGAATACAAGAGTGAGTGAATAAGAGTCAAGCAATGAAGTTCTTTTTTTTTTTTTTAAATCACTGTTTGTTTTGCTTTGGCTCTGCGTTTGTGGGGAAACTCCAACGAGTAGACAGCCCTGTTTTCTAGAGTGAACAGGGGCTGTGAGTGAGGAAGAGGGAGGCTGGGGAAGGAAGGCTCCTTACATGCAGACTGGTGCAGAACACACCCCTCACTCTAAATAAAATCTTTTCAGACCTAAAGCCTTGGCCACTTTGAGATTGGACTGTGAGGTCCTCCTGCAGTGACTGCCACTCTTGTTTTCTTTTATCTTCTTGAGATGCTGCTTTCCTCATCTCCCTGCCCTGATCAGAGATGTCCTGCAAGATGAACTCTACACTCTGTGCGGCCATCAGATCTGTGGATCTGTGTGATCCCTGAGCTTTACCTTCCAGGAGCTTCTTTTCTCTCCTCCGAAGCACGGGGGTCAGCTCCTCACCAGGGCTTTCAGCCCGGCATCCCCTTGTCTGCAATAGTCTGTCGTTCACATTTCCAATTACTGAAATTCTCCCACCCTCCCAGGCTCAGCTCCAATCTGGTCTTTTCCTTCAAGCCATTCCTGGCCCACCTGCTGCCATTCTTCCCGGGCACTTCTAGGGCATTTCCTCATTGTCTATGGCTTCAACATGCCATGTTTCTCCCAACTTAGAACCTTTTCATGAGAATATGGTGTCTCTCCCTAATCCCATCATAAACTTCTGGTGGTAGAACTGTACCTTATACTTCCTTGTATCTCCTATACCTAGTGTGGTTCTTTGCAAATAATAGATGCTCAGTAAGATTTGTCACATATTTATCAAAGAGCTCACCACAATTAATGAACCTGAGATTACCATAGGAAAGAGAGGTTCTTAGGAGTTTGTACTCACAGACGTGACTTCCCACCAAAATGTCCCCACCCCCTCAATGCCTTAGGTCCCTCTCTACTCTGGATGTGTTTCGTCCTTATGTGGCACCCAGAAGTCCCCGTTCTGGATTCCCTCAAAGTCCTGTGTTTTTGCCTTCAACAGCCCTCATGCCTAGACAATCCCCTGTGCTGAACGTGCATATAATTCAACACCCTAGTCTTCAGACCTGTGCAATTTTCACTCCCCGTAAGGAAGTCAAAGTCCTTCTAGAATCATGTCTTCAGTCTGTTCCTCTGAAGAGAAAAACAATAGGGTGTGGTCAGGAGAAAAACAGAGTCACAGCCAAACAAATGTCTCCTGGAAAAACCACTCATGCAGCTAGAACAAACAGGTATGGTCACTCCACTAGCTCTGGGCAGAACTCTGCACTGACTCAAGGCTGCAGATAGAGACATTGGAATGCTATCCAATGCCGTCCATCCAGGGACCACCATCGAACATCTCTACAGGAGAAAAACTTGTCCAAAAATAAATAAAAATGATGGAAACTTTGAATGTGATCATTAGAGTGCACCCATGGGAATACTCTGAAAACAGAACCTTCCTGAGGGGACCTCAGGAATGTCTTAGTGTACTGGCAGCTCCTGACAAACAGCAAAAGAGAAATGAGATGCCTTTGCCACACATTTCTGTTTCTCCCCTGGGCTCCATGCACAAAGGCCCTGCTCCTTTCTCCCCCAGGACACAGCCAAAAATGCTGCCCTTGCTCACACACGACTTGTCTTAGCCAGGTTCTGTATTGGCTTTAGTCACTGAGGGCTGCTCTGATTCCTCCCCCACTCCCCCAAGGTCTTCATTTGTTTATTAAGCTAGATTTCTCCCAGGTCCCATTCCTCTGGCATTACATGGAGGGAAGAGTGTTAAATCCAGTCAAGGTTGAGGAGGGAGGAAAAGACTTTGCAATTAAATTGCTAATTAAGGAAGTACCAACCTGAAGAAGCTAATTTGCACTGACCTATTTAAAATATCTAGCAGCAGATCATGCATGAATTGAGGTACAGCCCTTTTATGCGTCAGCCAACTGGCTTTCTTTCAGAGCAGCAGCTATCAATAATTCCATGCTGAGGACCATCTGATAGGAAATCAACCACTGGCCCCTGGAATGCCAGCATTCCCCACTGCTCTGTTTTCCCAGTTGTCAGCTCTGTTTATAAATTGTCCATTTATAGCAAATCCAGCACCTGCTATGAACACCTCATCCTGCCAAGTGTTGCAGTGCATCTCAGAAAGAGCCACTATAGACTTTTTCAGTTCCTTTTAACCTTTTCCCAACCCGGGAGTTTGAATATTTGCATAGGAATTCTGAAGGAGGACTTTTTCAGTGCAGAAAAGGCTGGATCGTCTATTAAAAGTTAGCATTTTGCTCCACTTTAAAAAGAAAGAGCAAATTATCATTCTCTTGGGAGACACAATGCTCTCTTTCTGAACAAGTCTGACATTGGGACACATTTAAAACAACCTCTGAAAAATTCAGCAGGGTCAAAATGCTCCTGAGAAGACTTAAGGGGGGCTTTCTTTTGAACTTGATTATGCAGCTTTTTAGCTCACTGTCAACACTGAACAGATAATGCAGCCTGCTGCTTAAAACCGTTATGTAAAATATATTAAAAGACACCTTCTCAGTGTTGGAAACCCAATATATGACCTAGTTTGAGTTTCTTCTTGCCAATCAATCATCCATTTGCAAACTGCCTAGATTAATTCTCAAAATTCCTCTCCCAATATGCTTCTGTTCATTTTGTTCTTTGCAAAATAAAATAAAATATGGCACACGTGGAATATTCATGGAGTATGGGCTCATGGTTTCTAGAGGATTGTGAAGGTCAAACCAGATGCTATGGCAGACAGAAATTGGCTGAGTGGCCTTGGGAAGATGGCACAAGCCTTGATGCTTCAGTTTACACATTCCCACAGTAATCCTTCTCAAGAATAAGATTGTCACCCTTTTAAAGCCACAGAGGGAGACCCTGATTAAGACCACGTGGCAGAGGCAGCTGAGCTGAGCGGGCAGCATTCCTGATCCCTGTTTCTGCAGTCAGCCAAGTAGGCGGCCCCATATTTTTTGACAGGATTCAAGGGCTTTGCATTTCTTTAAAAAAAAAAAAAAAAGGGTTAAGGTACCTGGATGAAAAAGAATCTGTGAAAGGTTATTGTTACTAATGGTCCAGTAAAGTCAGGCCATGAGATCAGAAAAAACAGAAGTGATTTTAAAAATAGAATTAGAAGACACGGAATGAAACACCCTTCACAGACACTTCACTTTGGGGAGTGTGTTTTCCTCTGCTAGGGCCTGGGTCCTCAGCATTCCAGTCTGGACTGGCTTGTAGCTTTGTGATGCAATTTGTATAGATTAAGCTAATTTTAGATGACATAGGCATCAATTATTTCTTTTCGAAATATAATTGTGCTTAATCAATTACATGTTACTCTAATGCAAATCTTCCTTGCTTACTTTTTGGTCATTTGATGGCCATCTGTTTTACCAACCTGGATTCTTTCACTCATCACACAAGTCAGACCCTAGTACTTGAGATAATCTCTGAGATGCCCCGGCTGGAGAAAGGAATGTGCAAATTAAGAGACTACAAATCAGTTTGAAAACTCAATGACTCCTTCCCATAAATCTGTGTCCTTAATATTAAAAATCATTTGGAGGTGCTGAAAAGAAAGAGAACTGATAGCTACAGAAAACAACAGCCCTACTCTCTTTGGGGCACAGATTAGTAGTCAAGAGGGGTTATGCAGATCTAAATCCATATTCTGCTACCAAAAATAGAAAAGAGGAAACCTTTGAAGGCAAAGAAGGCCTAAGAATAACTGTCAGCAAAGAGCTAGAGCCACATGGACAGGAAACAACGCTCAAGTGGCAGTTCTGTGCTGCCTTTTTCTTCCTCCCCAGTAGTTTTTCACATTCATCCTGTTAAAAAGATAGCTTTCAAAGGCTTCCTTCAACATGAACACGTACGCCTGCACAGCCGGCCTTTCCACAGCAGCCTGAGGGCCAGCATTGAGCATCGCTTCCACACAGTCCTTGGGTTTAGTGTTATTTCTCCCCACGAATCATTTCAATCTGTTTAAAGCTGAACAGTGAACTCTTCATAGACCACATTGCACAGAGAACCCTCGATAGGAAATGATCGACTGAGAAAACATTCATTTCCTGTTTTGCTTTTAATAATTTTATGTTTCAACCCAACCTAGCCTTCATCCCTTTTTCAATAATCAGGAAACTGCGACAAACCAATAAAGTTTATTTTATCTTGTGTGCCTTAAATGATGCTACAAAAACATGCATTAGGATATGTCCAAGTTAGGACAGGTTCTTTGGAAACAGAAGGGTGATAGACCTTTGGAATGGCCTATGAGGTGGCTAGAAAGGGGCAGAGGGCAAGAAGGGTTACAGGAAAGGGACCGGTTGATGGGTGGTGATGAGGCAATTTGAAGTCCAAATAATGGAAAAGAGGAGACGAAGGATAAAGGAGATAAGAAAGACATTGAGGAAGACAGGGCAGGGCCTCTTCCAGCCCATATAGCACCTTCATACAAGTTAGAAAAAGGCACCACTTCCTCTGAACACACACAAACCCATGCAAGAGTTCATGGCTAGATTTCAGCCTGTGCTCTTCCCTTCAGCCAGGTAATCTTCTAGAAGGCACAACCTGCATGATACCATTTGTGGGGGCCCAGGAAAAAATGTGGGTAAGAGATTGAAAGGCCCAAATGGGGAACTTTAGAAGTACTGGCAGGAGGAAAAAAAAAAAAATGTCACGGATGCTTCTGGTAGCATACAGGAAATCCTGTTTGAATCATAGAGCTTTGCTAGTGGATGGGGGGCGGGGCAGGATAGTTAGCAAAATTGGTTTCTCCAAAGTAGCTATCCAATTGAGCAGTTTATCTTTGTCATATTTCATAGGATGAATGTAATGCTCATTTCAAAAGAACTTTGTGTTAATCATATTAATATCCAATGAATAACTCTCAGGATTATTACAATTTATATTTATTTGTCGGGATCAAGATCTGTGCCTAGATACAAACTGCTCTGACTCATTATACTCTGGGCGCAGCCCTTGACTAAGACACAAGAACATCTGAGCTTCATATGATGAACAGTTGGAGATTCTTAACTGCTTTTATCTCAAAATTCTTGAATGTTTTACTGAAACAACTGGTTAAACTTTAGCCAAAAGAAAAAAGATAATAACCTCCATCATTCAGACCCATTGTTTTTCCAAGGTCATAGCTTCAATTGTACTATAAACCCTTACCCATCTATTCAGGTTAGGTCTATGATTCATATCACGGTTGGCAAAATTGATACACAAACAACACATATATATTAAATTTGTGGCATGCAAATATTAAAACTATTTGGGGTCAAAACTTCCCCTGGCAAAACTAAAGGTGATGAAATATTAATTGTGTGTTAATACCTTTTATTGCATATTAAATTGGAAGTTCTCTGGTAATGGCTGAATAGAAAACCCCACTAAGTACTCTGTCTGAAGTTTGTTTGGGGTTTTTTGTTTGTTTGGTTTTTTTTTTTTAACTAAATCTCCCTGCACTGGCTCTGCCAGTGGCTGTCGTTATTAACCATGCTCTTGCTCAGGCTGTGGGCCTTCATTCTATCACTGTTTACGTGACAATTTATAGATTTTACAGTTCCTCAACAACTGTGACATGGACCGTTTCATTAAATTCTCAGAATTGCCCTTTGAAGTAAGTATGGTTTTGTCATCACCCTATGGTAGAAGAGGAAATTGAGAATTTAGACAAGCTCAGAGACTCGTCTGAGACTGTCCAAGCAGTGAGTGACAGAACGAGAACTTCATCCCAGGCCTTCTGGCTCAAATCAGTGATCTTGCTAATATAACAGCCCTCTGGTTCAAACGGAGACATCTCAGAGCCTTTTGCATCAGAGACAGGTTTATCTACTTCTGGGATGACAAGTATTCACCCTGACTGGTGAGAGGATGAGCAATGACCTATTCTGACAACCTCAATGACTTAGCTTTTGAATATCTAGTTTACCACTCTAAAGATTTTGGTCTATGAAACTATACTCTCTGTTGCAATTGACCCAGAGCATAACAATAATCTTAAAAATTTGATCAAGTTCATGGAATTATAAAAGCCAATAGCAACAGTATCAAAAATCATGTTTTATTTAAATGATAAATTCAGGGGTTCTATGTACAGGTTTGTTATATAGGTGTATTGCATAGTTCTGGGGTTGGGCTCTGGTGAACTCAAATAGTAAACCTAGTACCAAACAGGTAGTTTTCCCAGCCCTTCTCCCCTTCCTCCCTCTCCCCTTTTGGAGTCCCCAGTGTTTATTGTTTACCTCTTTATGTCCATGTGTACTCATTGTTTAGCTCCCACTTATTAGTGAGAACACACAATACTTGGTTTTCTATTTCTGCATTAATTCACTTAGGATAATGTCTTCCATTTGTACCTATGTTGCTGCAAAGGACATGATTTCACTCTTTTTATGGCTGCATAGTATTCCATGATGTATATATACCACTTTTTTTTCTTTTTGAGAGGGAGTCTCGCTCTGTCGCCCAGGCTGGAGTGCCGTGGCACTATCTCAGCTCACTGCAACCTCAGCCTCCCGGGTTCAAGTGATTCACCTCCCTCAGCCTCCTGAGTAGCTGGGATTATAGGAGCCCATCACCATGCCTGGCTAATTTTTGTATTTTAGAAGAGATGGGGTTTTTACTGTGTTGGGCAGGCTGGTCTCAAACTCCTGACTTCAGAGATCCGCCCGCCTCAGCCTCCCAAAGCGCTGGGATTACAGACATGAGCCACTACACTTGGTCTATGTACCACATTTTTAAAATCCAATCCACCACTGGTGAACACTTACATTGATTCCAAGCCTTTGATATTTTGAATAGTGCTATGATAAACATAAGAACGCAGGTATCTTTTTGATGAAATGATTTCTTTTCCTCTGGCTAGGTACCTAGTAATGGGACTGCTGGGTTGAATTACTATTCAGTTCTATTTTCAGTTCTTTCAGAAATCTCCATACTATTTTCCATAGGAGTGGAGCTAATTTACATTCTCATAAACAGTGTGTAAGTGTTCCCTAAAAATTATGTTTTAAACAGAACAGGTTTTTTTGTGATTTTATTTTGGTTGTCTTTGGCTGATTTAGGAATGTTAGAAAGTATGATGTTCATTTTAATGTGAAAACACTTAAGTTTAAAGCAGATCTTGCAGAGTATTTATGGTCTAGGCCAGTTCTAAAGGTGCGTCTACAGTTGATCAGTTCTTACTTGTTTGAGCACCAACATCTAGGTGACAGGACAGCCTAGTGTGTTGGCTCCCCTTCTAGATCAATAACTTGCATGTTAGAGGCTAAGAATAAGGTCCTTCTTCATGCAGTGCTCTGTCACATACATTTTGGAGAAATAAGACATTAACTGATTTCAGTTAATAATAGCCTCTGAGATATCTGCTTCTATAACAACCTATCTCTCTCAATCCTAATTCAGATTCCTGAATAAAAATGAAAAACTATTTTTAAAAATTAAAAAGACCTTCCTATTTGTCATTGCAGGTGCCTGAAACCAATTTGATTGGCTCCAGAATGTAATAGTTTCACTGGCAAAACAATTGGAGAACATTTTAAGGCTAAAGCTAGCAATGATCCATCAGAAGTCCTGTTTCCTAGAAATTCAGTCATGTGACCAAATGATGACACTAGACAGTCAAACTCATTCATCATCACAATATTTTTTTAAAATAAAAACAGCAGCCCTTAGAATTTATCTAGTGGAAATGAGACATACAGTGTAACCAAGTAACTAGTGATAGTTCCAATAGTAAGCTCCTTGCTCCTTATACACCTCAGTCATGTCTAGGTTACGCTGTTAAACATTATCATTTTCCAATCCATTCTATGACACCAGCAATTCCACTTCTAGTTTTCTATCCTAGAAAAAAGTGTGTGTGAGAGAGAGACATGCACAAAAACATTTGTGGCCATGCTGTTTATTTTTTAAACCTTAGAAACAATTAACTTCTTAAGTAGACAACCTAACTGCCCCTCATTGGAGAAAAGGATTTAAATACTGTGAATCAACGTGAACCAGCATATTAAAAAAAAACACCCCTCAGAATGGGAGAATATTTGTAAATCATATATCTGATAAAGGATTACTATCCAGAATATATAAAGAACTATTACGGCTCAACAGGAAAAAAATAAAAAATAAATAAATAAACCAAAATAACTCCATAATTTAAAACAGGGCAAACAATTTGAATATGTATCCTCCAAAGAAGATTTACATATGAGCAAGAAGCACAGAAAAAGATGCTCAACATCACTAATAATTCAGGAAATACAAATCAGATAACCTTTCACACCCACTAGGTTCTGAGAGAGAAGAACAAGAGAGAGAGAGAAGAAAACAAATGTTGGTGATGATGTAGAAAAATTAGAAATTTTGTGAATTGCTGGTAGGAATGTAAAATGGTGCCCCACTATGGAAGCCAGTATGATGTTTCCTCAAAAAGTTAAGCACATGATTGCTGTATGATTCTGCAACTCCAGTTCTAGGTTTAAACCCAAAAGTTGAAATCAAGGACTCAAACAGATGTTTGTACACCAGTGTTCATAGCAACATTATTGATGACAGCCAAAGTGTGAAGACAACACAAATGCCCATCAATGGATGAATGGATAAACAAAATGTGGTATATGCATGCATGCTTTAGAATTTTATTCAGCCTTTAAAAGGAAGGAAATATTTTGATGCATGCTATATCACAGATAAACCTTGAAAACATTATGCTAAGTGAAATAACTGAGACACAAAAGAACAAATATTGCATTATTCCACTTATATGGGGTACCTAGAACAGACAAATTTATCAAGAAAGTAAAATAGTGGTTACCAAGGGTTGCTGGAAGGAGGATGAAAAGCAATTGTCTAACAGCTACAGAGTTTCAGTCTGGGATGATTTTAAATACTGTGGAAATAAATAGTGGTGGCCAGGTGCGGTGGCTCATGCCTGTAATGCTAGAAATTTGGGAAGTCGAGGTGGGTGAACCAGTTGAGGTCAGGAGTTCGAGACCAGCCTGGCTAACATGCTGAAATCCCGTCTCTACTAAAAATATAAAAATTAGCTGGGCATGGTGGCAGATGCCTGTAATTCCAGCTACTAGGGAGGCTGAGGCAGGAGAATCGCTTGAATTTAGGAGGCAGAAGTTGCAATGAGCCAAGATCGGACCATTGCACTCCAGCCTGGGTGACAGAGTAAGACTCTGTTTCAAAAAAAAAAAAAAATAGTGATGATATTGCACAACAATCTCAGTATACTTGATAGTACTGAATTGTATACTCAAAGAGACTTAAAATGGTCATTTTTGTTATGTACTTTTTGCAATAAAAATATTTTTTCAATCAGTAAAGGGAAAGATAATCAAATATGATAAAATGTCAAAATTAAAATGTCTTTAAACTCAGTAGTAGGTTTACTGATGGTTTATTTTATCAGTTCTATACTTTTCTGTGTTTGACATGTCTCCGCACACTCTTTATTAATTGTTACAAGGTTTGAAGGAAAGTTTTTCTTAAAATCATCAGACCTTCTCTGTCAGGTAGAATGGTAAGAACATGGGATAAGGTACTGAAGGCTGAAGGTTGTCTCTTTAATGAAAAGATTCATTTCTTGTGGCCTAAAACAGTGCTTCTCACATCTTGTTAAAATGAAGATTCTGATTTCGTTGGTCTGGGGAGGGGCCTGAGGTTCTCTGAAACCTAGGTGATGCAGATGCTACTGGCTCACAGATGCACTGTGAGTATCGAGGAGCTAAAGATCCATACGTATCATCTTTCATCTGAAATTTCTTCTCAGTTACGTATCACTGGATGATAAAGGGCTGAAACCAGCCTTGATTACCCTTCAGTGAAAAATCTATCATTTTATAACTTGTTTGATAAAGACTACAAGGCAAAATTACAAACAATCCCTAATGATTGTTGAAAATATTTCACAATGACTGCATCTCTTTCAAAAATTCTAATGGAAACTTTGGATTCAGCTGTCCATAATAATCCATAATAAATGCACAGTTTGGGACATACTAATTCCACTCCCCCAAATGAATTTTGAAATAGGAATTGCCATAGCACAAATTTCTGCTGAGGAAAAGTTACTTTATTTAATTAATTATATGGTCCTTGAACAGGATCTCCA
>NW_012115289.1:4094750-4130596 GCF_000951035.1 Colobus angolensis palliatus | reverse complement strand
TCCTCTTCCTCTTCTTCTTCTTCTTCCTTTCTTTCTCTTTTTCTCTCTCCCCCTCTTCTCTCCCCCTCACCCCCTCCTTAATTCTAGAATAATCCGAGGTTGGGAGCTAATAATTTCATCTACTGTAATGTGACTGATTAATTCCTTAAAATTGAAAAAGCTCCTGGGAGAAGATTTCTTGTCAGAATTGTTTAGAATCTGTTCTGTCTGATGGGCCCCCAAAGTGCCAATCTAGTTCCCTGAATTAAAGATTTCAGGAGGTCTAATGTTCATATAATTGGCTAAATATGACTCACCTAATTGCCACAAAAGGAGAAATCTTTTGTATCCCCCAGTTAGCCACCAGACCACCAGACCTCTCTTCAGAATTGAATGGTAGAGTTCTCCAAATGACTATAGTTGATTAAGAGTAAGCGGATTTCAACCCCATAATTATTCCACTGCTGAACTTGTTTTACTCCAACATCCATGAACGTTTTAAACAGCATGAGGCTATTTGTAACATTCATTAATCTTTCATCAGCCTGTGATTTCAGAGGCATGAATTGTCTTTAATCCAAACTGAAATTTTATATGAAAAAAAGCTCATCATCACTGGTCATTAGACAAATGCAAATCAAAACCCCAATGAGGTACCATCTCATGCCAGTTCAAATGGTGATCATTAAAAAGTCAGGAAACAACAGGTGCTGGAGAGGAATGGCGATTATTAAACAGTCAGGAAACAACAGATGCTGGAGAGGATGTGGAGAAATAGGAATGCTTTTACACTGTTTGTGGGAGTGTAAATTAGTTCAACCATTGTGGAAGACAGTGTGGCGATACCTCAAGGATCTAGAACCAGAAATACCATTTGACCCAACAATCCCGTTACTGGATATATACCCAAAGGATTATAAATCATTCTACTATAAAGACATATGGACTTGTATGTTTATTGCGGCACTATTCACAATAGCAAAGACCTAGAGCCGACCCAAATGCCCATCAATGGCAGACTCGATAAAAAAAATGTGACACATATACACTGTGGAATACTATGCAGCCATAAAAAAGGATGAGTTCATGTCCTTTGCAGGGACATGGATGAAGCTGGAAACAATCATTCTCAGCACATTAACACAGAAACAGAAAACCAAACACCGCATGTTCTCACTCATAAGTGGGAGATGAACAATGAGAACACATGAACACAGGGAGGGGATCATCACATACCAGGGCCTGTCGGTGGGTAGGGGCCTGGGGGAGGGATAACATTAGGAGAAATACCTAAGGTAGATGACGGGTTGATGGGTCCAGCAAACCACCATGGTACATGTATACCTATGTAACAAACCTACATGTCCACACATGTATCCTAGAACTTAAAGTATAATAAAAAAAAAAAAAGAAAGAAAATTTTGACATATGTCCCAGGTCAATGGTTCTTTGGAATCCGTACCCTGTTTTTCCAAACAGAATCATAGTTATAATAATACATACAACTAAACCTTATGGTGCCCTAACTCTGTGCTAAGCCCTGTCCTACACATTTTAAATGGATTATCTCATAGAATCCTTACAACAGCCCTGTGAGATAGGTAGTATTATCATCTCCAGCTCACAGTAAAAAAAAAATAAAGACTCAGAAAATTAAACACATCCAAAGCCACAAAGTGGCAGTTTCTGACTCTAGTGCCCTGTTCTTTGCCATGATGCTCAATTGCTAATTTTAATTATAATTGCTAATTCCAGTCATAAATGGGGTCAAACAGGGCTACTCTTAACTGCTTGATAGAGCTACAGTAAATTAGGAAGCATGTCCTTTTCTTAGAAAGCATCCTCCTCTATAATATGTCTTTATTCACTCTCACTTGGAGTAGTCATTAGAAACATATGAGCCAGCTAGTTAATTACTGTCAAGAAAAAAGACTTTATATTTGGCAGAGAATCTGCAATATTCAAGTGGAAGAACACTAATGCCTCTATTGAATCCTTCAGTTCATTTTAGCTACTTAGGGGAGTTTATATCAGGAGGACTACAATCTAGGGCTATGCTGAGGTTTCTTTCTGAAGAATAGCTCGTTGGAATGCAGGCTTGATTATAAAAAGCTAGGACTTGAATAATATCAGCTCATTTTTTATTTCTAAGGCTGTTGAATTCCCTTCCAAATTACTTACATCCCTCAATGAAAATTAGGCTCCTTCTAGGCCTGATACTTCATTAACGAGTAAAAAGGCTCTATGTATGTACAAAATATTAACAGCCCAAAAGGAGCTATTTTCACGTGGACTCAAGACTCATCTATCAATTTGCTGTGGCAATGTTGGGAGAGCTCATACTCTGGGTGGGTCAAAGGAGGAAGAGGCTGAAGGATATTGACCATATTGAGTCAGGAAACAGCCCAGTTTATTTCAATCCCATCTGCAGTCTTAAATTACAATTTTTTCTGACAACGTCTCTATTTCAAAAAGACATTTCTCAATAAACTGTAATTCAGACACAATTTGCTTGCCAAAGGCCAAATTGCTATCTTGTACCTCTGGATTTGCATAGCACATTTCCATCAGGACCTGAAGGCACTAAAGATAGATTTAACTTGAGAAAGATGATCAGAGGCTTCCTAAAGGTACAGAAAAGTGAGCTTTTTTGATACTATAGCAAAACTCAACAGATAGTAGTTTCCTTAAGATTAGCTGCAATGTGGAATCTAAAACCGTATTGATGAACTTTTTATGGTCCCATTAAATTCCATCAGTCTTAGGCACTTCTAATGAATCTTTTACCCATGTTGTCCATGTAATGCTATACACAGTGTCATTTGGAAAGTGTTTAGTTCACTAGTTACGAAAATCTTCCAAATGTTGATACATTAACAATTACAAAAAGTTACATTTGTTGATATATAAAAATAATGCTACCATATAAAACTTGCTAATATAATGTTGATCTCAGAAAAACCTTTAAATATTGGGAAGCTGTCAAACTCATGGTGATGGATGTGAGGTTTTTAAAATTCTAATTTTTGCTTGAAATCTTAGGTTTTAACACTAATAAAAACACTGTGAGTTGTTTTTCCTAAAGTGACAGCCTTCCTTTGTTCATTTTGGAGACATGTCTGCCAATACCCAAATTTGAATATCTATGCTTTGTCAGTTATTCCTTCAAATAAAAGTGCTGTTCCAAAAATAAAGTTCTAATTCAAACAATTTGCTTACATTCTTTTTTTCAAGACAATATACTTTGATTGACAGCAGAAATGCTTCATGAAGCAGACTTCCCATATTGTTGCACAGAACATTTAAAAATTGCACCAACTGTGTGATGGTGAAAAATACAATGACAACTAGGACAGTTTGGCACCCCGCCTTGATCTGCATGAAAGCATTAGCAGCCATACTCATCATTGCTTTTGTATCAGTAGTGCAAATGACTATACAGTTTAAAAGGTGAGTTGAGTCTTAGTATTATTGGAAACATGGTCTTTCATGTTGTAGACTCCTGGAAGTGGTCTCAGAGATTTAGAGATAGCCCGGGGTTAGTGGGTCACACTTTGAGAACCATTGGAACAGATTATAGTTCACATAAAATTGATTGCATCTAAAATGAGTTCTTTTTGAGACAATAACTCTGTAATTCTGTAGTATGATGTAGCCGAGCAGATGGCCTACAAGAAGGAAGACTCTTGACTGAGGATCAAATGTTATGTGTTGAAATGCCATTTTCACTTGAAAAATTGTATTGTTCCTCATGTATGTCATCACATGGTAGATGATACTAACCATCGGTGTGAGGAGCAGGAGCTGCTCACTGCTGCTCCTGCAGCAGGAGCTCAGGCAGATATGATTGGAAGGACCCAGCAAGTTTCCATGACAGAACTGACTTAGTTGATTGGGAGCCAGTGCCCAATCCCTATACCTGGGAGGCATTAGAAATGCCAGGAGCCACTGGGAGGAAAGAATGGCCTGGTGTCTGGCATTTTAGGTGGCCTGAGGCAAGAGGGAGCTTAAGTAGAGGTTGTTGGCATCTGTGAGTTGGATATTTCCAATGAGGACATTGTTATGCCAGAGGCCACTGAAGGCCCCTCCCTGTCTCTGTGGCTTAGTTGGCAGGACTTCTTTGTCAGCATCTTTCTCTTTCCCCCAGATCCCTTTCAGCACATACCTCCATGCCCCAGTCCCATACTGACCATGGGGTTTCAAGAGAGGCACAAAGTAGCAGCTCATCCCTTTCCATCCCAAAATCGGACTCCCACATCTCGAATAAACTTTCTCATAATTTGGCTCCAAGAATTCATGTTCATAGTATAACCTTACAATTTTTATTTTTGGTGTGAAACACTTATTTTATATTGTTAATAACTCTTATTATTGAGAAGTGACATCTCTCTTTCCATTGATTCTGATGAGATCTTTGTTGCTATTTTGGTAACAAGAAGCAACAGCTGGGGTAGGGGTTATCCAAAGTCTTTTGTGTTGTGTACAAAAAATACTTAAGGGACTCTGAAAAAATTCTCCTGCATACCCTACATGATTTTACCTGTAATGTAATATTATTAATATTTGTAAGTAATTCCACTTTATAGATGAAGAAATTGAGGCACCTAAGGTTTAGACAACAGCTAAAATCAGTGGACAAATATAAGATTTTAATACTCTCTGCCCAATGTGTTTTTTCCTAGGCCAGCAAGTCTGGGGAATTTGAGGACCTAGGCTCACATCCTGCCTTCCTATCTAACACCACCTCCCACCACAGCCCCCACAAATAAAAATCAGTCTAATTTTTTAGTCATAGTGCTTATAACATCTGGGATGTTAGTTAAGGAGTGATCGTGACAGTGAATGATGAATAAATTATCAGTCAGCAACAAGAAAGAAAGAAAATAAGTGAAAGTTTACCAGAAAAGCTTTTCCATGGTGCCTTTTAGTTACAGGAGTATATTCTAAATACGCACCGTGTTCTTTTTATAAATATTAAGTATTAGTTGACTCATCCTATCCTACACAGCAGTCTGTAGATACCACCTTTAATAAATGCCTGGAAGCAGAGCTTTTAATTTCTTCCAATTTGATTGTTGAATCTCTATTAGTATTACAGAAACTACTCTCTAATTTAATACTTATAGAAAAGAATTGCTATTTTAAATTGGTCTGTGACCTCAGTTGCCTTCTTTTCCCTGTCTTTGTTCTGTAAGAAGAGTTTCTCTTGGCTCCTGATTTACAGTACTAAATATACTCTGACAGAACCATAGCCCAAGCCCCAATGTTCTTAAGGCCTAATTCAATTAAAGGTATAAATGATATTAAGAGGCTTCTTGTAGTGCAGAGAATATTTCTGTTGGGTGAAATGTTTTATTGGAACACTAATATTTCTGCCATTGCTTACTGCCATCATTGTTACTGAACCCTCCATTTCTTGTCCAGGTGTTTACCTCATTATGTATATTTGAATTATTGATAACTGATGAGCCCCTCATCACAGCATTGTGATAATGAGGTCAAGATTTCAGATGTATGGCTGACATCTCATTGGTTTCTCTCCACGAATCCCCAGCCCCAGCTTACCATCTTGCATTAAGCTTTCCACAGACTCACAGAGTCCTCAGCAAGCAAAGTTGACTTGATAAGAATCCAACCCTGCTTTGCCAACTCCAAAAACATTTACTATTGATAGAAAAATCAAAAGTATGATCTAAAGTGCATGTAATTCTTATTATGTCCTGAATTTGTACAGGGTGTTTTCACTAAACTCACGCCTGTAATCCCAGCACTTTGGGAGGCCGAGGCAGGCAGATCACGAGGTCGGGAGATCGAGACCATCCTGACTAACGCGATGAAACCCTGTCTCTACTAAAAAAATACAAAAAAATTAGCCAGGCGTGGTGGCAGGTGCTTGTAATCCCAGCTACTCGGGAGGCTGAGGCAGGAGAATGGCGTGAATCCGGGAAGCGGAGCTTGCCGTGAGCCGACACTGGGCCACTGCACTCCAGCCTGGGTGACAGAGTGAGACTCTGTCTCAAAAAATTAGCTGGGCGTGGTGGCGGGCGCCTGTAGTCCCAGCTACTCGGGAGGCTGAGGCAGGAGAATGGCGTGAATCCGGGAAGCGGAGCTTGCCGTGAGCCGAGATCGCGCCACTGCACTCCAGCCTGGGCAACAGAGTGAGATTCCGCCTCAAAAAAAAAAAAAGAAAGAAATTAAAGTACTACTAAAGCTATCTTAAATTACCTTAACCAACATTTATTCAGTGCCTATAACACTCATGACATTGTGCTCACCACTCTGGGGGATATACAAATGAATATGGCCCTGTCTCTACCTCATGGAAGCCTAAAATAGAGGTGGGAAGATAATAATAATTATAATGTGTATGACATTGTTGAGCCTTATTATGTTGAAGATACTGTTATATTGTCTTATTTTCTCTAAAACATTATTATTATATTACCTCCATTTTACTAACAAAGAAACAAGCTCAAGAAGAGTAAATTATTTACCAAAAGGGACTAATTTATCAAAAGATATTTATGCTATGACTCAAATTCATACCTTTGATTCTAAACATTTTAACACTTCACAGAATTTCTATAAAGACTTAAAATGGTAAAACAAAAAAGATAAAAATTAATATATTCAAAAGTTCTTACGCTTTCCCAGTACATTAATACAAGAAAAGTCACAGAAACGTAGTAATGCACAAATCCTGTTTTTGTTTTACCTGCACCCATAAGGTGTCTCCCTCTGAAGTGTGCACCCCTTTCCAGTCATTTTGAGAATTCATAAAGGGAGGCAGTTTCATATGAGCTTGCAAATCACTCTATGGGTGATAGACCTCAGGAGGCACCTCACTGAACTTGATGGAACATAAAGAGTTAGAACTAGACATTAAAAGAGCGGGAGTCCCACCCATCCTGACTGATAAGGTCCCTTAGTAGAAGCTCCAGGACTCTTAGCAAATTTCAGCAACCATTTTTTTTCCATTGTCTGTCTTTGATACTTAGAATAATAAGCACCTGGGACTGTGGGGGACACAGAGATTTGCCACCCAAGTACCCTTTGCTGCTAAGTTCAGAAGGAGGAAAGAGGCGATACCACAGAGGAGCACCAAGACCAACCTGGCATGTACCAGCAGGATCCAGGGGAGGATGTGCAAACTGACTACTATCATGGCTCCCAAAAGTATGGAAAATACACTGGGCATACTAAGTATGAAGTGGACATGCCAGCATTTCCATGATAGATGTTGGACAAAGGGATTAAGAGTCTCAGGGAAGTAGGAATGCTTGAATGGATCTACTATGATATATATGACCAGAAGATAATTGTTCTATAGCAAAGCCCAGAGGACACACCATTTTTCAAGCCATAAGGAATGCACTACCAAGAAGAATAAAGTACTTGGTGGTGGCTCCCCTCTGTGGGCCAGGACTGATGGCAGGAGATACCATCATAGAACTGGGCTTACTGATAGCAAAGGGAATAATAGGACTCCAAACCATAAAGTCCAGGTTGTAGCTTTTAACTGCCAGAAGCCAGAGGTTCACAATTAATACAGGAACCAGCAAGGCTGAGTGAGAATCTAGAGTGTCTAGCTCAGAAAACAGCATCCAAAAGGTCAAAAATAATAGATAGCAGAGAAGTGCACTACAGGAAAAAAAATATATTACTCTTTCTGTACAGACAGAAAAGGCCAAGACAGATGGTTAAGAGGCTAAGGGCACTCACCCCAGTAAAGAGGAACACTTCTTGCCCAGTTTCTGAACCTGAGTCAGTTTTCAGATCCAGAACCCACTCATTGAAGATGTGATGAGTCCCCAGGAGTAAGGACCATGCTACACCATTAAGAAGAAAGTGCAATACCTGGTGAGCCTCTTGAAGTTCTAGTGACAGCATATCCCACATCTAGGGTTACTCTGCCAGCCCATATACTGGGTGATAAAAAAGGTTACAAGACTTTTGTGTGGTCCAGAAAATAAAAGGACTCTACAGCATATTCAGGCTATAGTATAAGTATCCCTGCCACTTGGGCCGTATTATCTGGCAGTCACGACGGTGTTGAAAGTATCAGCGTCTCAGGCCATTTGTGCTGCTATAATAGAATAACACAGACTTGGTAATTCATAAAGAGCAGAAGTTTATTTTCTCACAGTTCTGGTGGCTGGGAATCTAAGATCAAGGTGCCAGCAGGTTCAGTTGTCTGGGGAAGGCTGCTCTCTCCTTCCAAGATGGTGCCTTGTTGCTGCATCCACTGAAGGGGAGAAATATCGTTTCCTCACATGGTAGAAGGGCAAGATGGCCAAACACCACATAAAGAAGCCTCTTTTATAAAGTCTGTAATCCCATTCATGAGGGAGGAGCCTACATAATCATTCCTTAAAGGCCCTACCTCTTAATACCATCACACAAGTCATTGAGTTTCAACACCTGAATTTTGGAAGGGATATATTTAAACCATAGCCATCAGTAATGGGAAAAGATGCCATGTAGAATTTACGGCAAGTCTCAGCAGAAGAATTACACTACAGAGCACTACAGGTGTTAATCCTTCTGTCTCAGTGTCTACCTCCAGACAACCCAATCTGTGATTGGGGTACATGGAATTCTTCCAACATTGCACATGACTAGAATGCAATACAGAAAGAAATTGGGTAAAAATAAAAACTTGATAGGAAGCATACATTGGGTCTATCTACATGATGTTATTTTAAGAAGGGCAATTACCCTCACTAGCAGGCTACTCATTATCTCCCCGTGAAAAATGTTCTGAAGTATACTGTCAATATCCACTCCGTGTACTTTTCACAGGAGGAAGCCACTGTTCTTTATCTTTCCAAAGTCAGGTAAGGCTCAACACTCAAGTACCAGTGCCAAAGCCTGATTTTTATATTCACTGATGAAGATCATCAAGGAACCATAGAATCATAGCATGTTGGACATGGGAAAGACTTTGCAGGTCTTTGCTCTCACTGGTAGAGTTTGATGCACACAGTGGAGCCTTCAAATGCTTGATCATTGTTTTCCTGCCTTCCTCTGGGACTATGGCGTGGGACCTTTTCCAGAAAGGTTTCCTCCCCAATAAAAAGATTCACAAGAAAGTAACCCCTCATCTTCTGTGATCTTTTTGATGTCACATTGTCTATTCTTGATACCTAGAACTATGGTAGCCACATGCAACCATGAAGAGAGACATCATGAACATGATACTACACAGTAAAACAAAAGGGTCTGTGTCCTTTGTTACATCATTGAGCTGTTTCTGAACTAATCTCTCAAACAACCCTCGGTCCAGAATTTATTTTTATATAACATTCCCTTTTAAAGTCATTTTTATATGGATATTCTGATTTGCAGCCAAAAGCTGCTATATTAGGGATTATCTAATCTAGTATCTGTGTTTCACAGATACAGAGTAAATAACTTGCTCTACACTGATTAAGTATCAGAGCTACAACTCAAATGCTAGTGTCCTGATTCTTGCACTAAAGCACTTTCCACCAACCCTTATAGAACATTCTAGCTGCAATCAAAAGACAGTAATAAGACCAGAAAGAGTCCTGGCAGGCTCTGAGGAGAAGTCACTTCAGGCACTCAGGGAGAGGAGGGCTCCTGCCAGTGAATACAGACCAACAGGACAGGATCCTAATCAATTGTGACTCTTCTGCCTTGTTCCTGACCTTGTGTCCCCAGAAAGCCAATTAAAAATAAGCATTGACCATGTCACTGTCCTAGATACACAAAAATAACATTACTGTACATGACCAAAAGTGAACCAGATTCTCTGAATTTTTTTCCAACTTCCAAAAATAGTTAGGACTCTCTGCCAAAGAGAGTGGGGCTTGAATTCCCATGAAAAAAAAAATCAGTCCACGGCATTTGCTCCAGTGTAGAAATAATTAAATACACACTGAAGAATGGAATTCTCAGTGCTCTCTCACCCCATCAGCCTGTTTTCTGAAAGTAAACAACAAAAAAATGTTTTCCAATAATGTGGCTACTGCAATGTAATGAAGAAAGCATTAAACTTGGAACCAGGAAAACTGGATTCTAGTCTGTAAGAAACATTTGTTATTCACTTTAGTATCCCAGCATCTGACCCTTTCTCTACTGGTTTGAAGAATCCCTCATCTTAAAACATAGAATCCATCTTTCCTTGTATAAGCTTAAATGGCCAGATACTTATTTCTCCCAGCTTCCCTTGCAGCTAGAATTTGGGCATATGGCCTAAACTCCACTGCAATGGCTAATTGTGTGTCAACCTGACTGAATGACAGGTGCCCAGATACTTAGTCAAATGTTATTCTGGGTGTGTCTGTGAGGGCATTTCTGGATAAGATTAACTTTCAAATCAGTAGACAGAGTAAAGCAGATTGCCCTCCCCAGGATGAGTGGGTCTCATCCAATCCATCAAAGGCCTGAATAGAACAAAAAGATGTGGTAAGAAAGAATTCACTCTGCCTGACTTTTAACTGGGACATTAGTTTTGTCCTGTCTTCTGACTCAGACTGGAAGTTATACTATAAATCCTCTTGGTTCTCAGGCCTTCAGCTTTGGGCTGAAACTATACCATCAGCTCTCCTGGGTCTCCAGCTTACCCACTGCAGATCCTGGAACTTCCTGGCCTCCATAACCATGTGGGCCAATTCTTTATGTGTGTATGTGTGTGTGTGTGTGTGTGTGTACACATATACATATATAATTCCTATTGGTTTTCTCTGGAAAACCTTATCCTCAGAAGTACTATCCTCAGATTTTGAACAGAAAGCTAGTGTGGCAAAGAAAGATCCAGAGAGAGTGGGTTTTGCAAAGAGGGGAGGGGAAACAGAGAGTTGATTAGATACTCCTAGTTGAGGTTTGACCTGGAATCACAGGAAACAATTCTGCCGCTTTACAGAAAAGACAAGGGGTATGAGGCTTTTGTTTTCTCTCTCAGTGCTGAGGGACTGGGCATTACAGATCCATAAGTCAGTTTTGACCCTTGGCCAGACAGGAAGCCCCATGAGGAGAGAATCTTCATTGGCCTGTTCATTACCATCTCCCCAGCACCTAGCTCAGTGCCTGGAGCCTAGCACCTGTTCATAGTATCCTTTGGATGAATGAACTCTGCTGTATCTGCATACACATCAGCCATTTCTTGGAAAATAGTATTGTTTTGAGATTTTTATGCTGGCCGAATCAAATCTTCCTCAGTATAGGAATACTAAAGAAACCTCAAGCTAACAGAAGGATAATAATTGAAAATAATAATCAAAGAGGTTTAGATTTGGGCTTAACTTTAGGCTTGACATTCATTGGAAGAAGTCACAATATTGAATATTTTCTAATGGTAAAGACTCTAGGGATTGATGCCTTGGCTGGGAAAGTGACATCCTCCAGCCATGTACATTCTCATACCAAGATGAACTGAGATCGAGAGTGACAAGACCTACCTGAACTACCTCTAACCAGATACTTTCAGCAGGGGCTCAACTCTTGTTCCAGTCTTGCTTGTGATATTTTGCTGTTGCCATTAAGGGGTGAGGCATGATCCAGTCAGCAAGCAGATTCCCTTTTTATTATTTAGCTTATAACCAAATCTCTAATTCTTTAATTATTTTCTTGATGCATTTGTTACAACAGAGCTTTAGTTCAAAGGTAGCAGAAACTTGAAAGTTAGATTTGTACAAAAATTTAAAAAGCAGCTTGTTTTGCCAGAATTATCTATATTTCTTCAGACCAGCATGTGGGTGTGGTAGTAGAAAAGGCAGGGCATAAATAGGCCCTCAACAGTCCTTTATTAGAATAGAAACTTCCCTGGGCTGATTCTGTGTGTCCTAATAGGCTTCAGTGTATCATGGAAACAAGAGCTAACACCTGCAAATATTTATTATGTCCCAGTCATTGTCCTAAGCACTTGACCTGTATTAACTGAGAGATTCCTCACAAATCCCTATGAGGTATGTGCCATCATACCTATTTTACAGATGAGGAAAGGCAGATACAGAGAAGCAAGTAACTTGCCCAAGTTCACACAGCTAGGAGGGGAGGAACCCAAATTTGAACCCAAGCACCTGGCTCCAGAGTCTGTGCTCTTAGCTGTGGTCAACGTGAACACTAGCTGACAACCCCCACACTGCCTGGCATAGACTCCATGGTGCATACTGGCAACAGAGGAACCAGAGCTAAGTACCAATGGGTGAAGAAGGAGCTGAGGAACAGAGAGCAAGTTTAAGGTATTTTTTAAAAACACACACACACACGCATGTCATGTGTCTTTATTTATGTTCCTTTGGGCATATACCCAGTAATGGGATTGCTGAGTCGAATGATATTTCTGTCTTTAGACCTCCAAGGAATCACCACACTGTCTTCAACAATAGTTGAACTAATTTACACTCCCACCAGGAATGTATAGGGCTTCCTTTTTCTCCACAATCTCACCAGCATGTCTTATTTTTTTACTTTTTAATAATATCCATTGTGACTGGTGTGAGATGACATCTCATTGTGGTTTTGATTTGCATTTTTCTACATGCCTGTGTATGTTCATTGCATCATTATTCACAATAGTAAAGATATGGGATCAACCTAAATGTCCATCAGTGCTAGACTAGATAAAAAAAATGTAGTACATTTATACCATGGAATGGACATGGATGGAGCTGGAAACCCTATCCTTAGAAAACTAATGCAGGAATAGAAAACCAAATACTGCATGTTCTTACTTGTAAGTGGGAGCTAAATGATGAGAACACATGGACACATAGAGGGGAACAACACACACTGGGGCCCATTGCAGGGTGAAGCATGGGAAGAGGGAGAGGATCTAATGCGCACTAGGCTTAATATCTGGGTAATGAAATAATCTGCACAACAAACCCCCATGACACATGATTACCCTAGCAACAAACCTTCATATGTACCCCAAACTTAAAAGCTTAAAACAAATTGTCTTTATTATTTCTGACTATAAAAATAATATGCTCACTGGAGAAAATACAGAAAATACTCAAAATGTATAAAAAATAAAAATCATAAATCTTACCTGAGTTTGTCTTTTACCCCTACCCACAGGTCTCATTCATTCATTTGCTCACCTCTTCTACCACTAATTCACTATCCATTTGCCAAGTTTCATGCATGGCTCTGTGGGACAAGTAATATTGTACAGGTCACATAAACTAACCCAGCTTGATTAGTTTACAAGAAGTAATAAAGGATATGTAATGATGTCTTATCTACAATTCAAGGCAAGCTGTAACTAAAAGTAATACAAAAGATGATGTTTAGGGCAGCGAAACAAATCTGTCTGATGCTGGAGTTGTGGGTGCATGTCATCGTGCATTTGTCCAGACCTATAGAATGTACACCACCAAAAGTGAACCCTAAGGTAAACTATGGATTTGGGTGATAATCATGTGTCACTGTAGGTTCATCAGTTGTAACAAATGTACTACCGGGTGCAGGATGCCGATGGTGGGAAAGGCTGTGCTTATATGTGTATGCAGGCAGGACACATATGGGAAATCTCTGTACTTTCTGCTCAGTTTTGCTGTGATCCTAAGATCGTTCTAAAGATAAAGTCTATTTAAACCAAAAAAAAAGTTTTTTTTAAGTAATAGAAAGTTAAAACAATGCTTTGTAGGTGTTTACTGTGGTCCAGAGTTCTAGAAAATTCTACATAATTAACTCATTCAATCCTTACAACAACAGAATGAGGTGAGACTGTATTTAAATCCCCCTTTTATAGATGAGTGAACCAATATGCAAAGAAGCTAACTAACTAACCAAAAGTCACTCAGAGTATGTGGTAAAGCCCGAATCCCAACCTGAACAGTGAGCTCAAAAACCTCACTCCTAATCCTGTCTCCTCAGCCTCTGTGGAGATTTAGGACAACTAAGGATGGAGGGATCCCTCAGGTGAGGGAAGGAGGGGTGGGAAGTGGAATCTCCAGTGGGGAGGGGGTGGGGGAGAATTTGAGGTGGATGAAGAGTGAGCAGGAGTCCTCCTCTCTCCTGTTACTGAAGCAATACAGAGCCTTGTAATAGCTTGCGTTGGAGTGTCTACGGGGGCAGAAGGCTAGATTTCGGGCCACTGGGCCCTTTCCAGAAAGAATAGTAACCTCCGAAGCATACCCCTCACTGCTAAGCACTGTAGATCCATTGTGTCTTCAAGTCAGAGTTGCAGATTTCTGTGTTCAGTTGGTCACCTCATCCCGCACCTCCCTCTTCCTTCCCCTGACAGCCCTATCTCAAATCACTTCCCAGCAATAACTTGCCCTTCTCCCTCCAGGGCTGTCCCTGCATTCCCCACACCCTCCCAGGCTGGCACCTCTGCCCAGGCTGTGGTTTGGCCCCAGAGGTCCGGACAGGACAGGGACAGCCTGAGCTGAACCTCAAGGAACAGGAAAGTTCAGTGTTTGCCTGAGGCATGACGAGTCATTCAGCGGTCAGTAACTCTCGCTCCTTAGCACTCCATCCCTCTGCAGAGACTTTCTCAGGGGACATGGTAACATTTAGGCCTATCGAAAAGACTAGCCTCCATCGGCCTGCTTTCCTCCCTCACACTTCCTTCAAGAGGCTTTAGCAAGATTTATTTCTGACAGAAATGTCTTTCTGTAGACTTTTACAAACATTCAGTTACTTCACAAGTTTGCTTAAAACTGTACCAAACTGTATTTTATTCCATTTTCAAAAATGATCTGTGGTAGCCTGACTTCAAAGATGGCTGCCATCAATTGCTGCCCTCTTGTAGACACATGCCACTCTTCCATGGAGAAGGGAGGCTGCTCCTGCACATCCTTGAAGCTCAGCTGGCCGGTGACTACTCTGGACAGAAGATACGGTGGAAGTGACATTGTGCCAGCTCCAGGCCCTGGTCTGTAAGAGCACTGGCAGTTTCCACTTCTTGCCTCTTGGATCCCTGAGAGACACGGAAGAAATCCAGCCACTGTACTGGAAAGAGGCCACGTGGAGGAACACAGAGGTATCACTCATGTGCATGAAGAAGCCATGTTGAATGTCCAGCCATTGAGGCTTCCAAATGGCTCAGCCCCAGACTCCCAAATAAGAACTACTGAGCTGAGCTTATTCAACCCACAGAACCATGAAAAACAATAATATATTATCGTTTTAAGTCACCATGTTTTGGAATTTTTTTTTTTTTTATGTAGCAATAAATAAATTATGATCATTCACTTTAACCCACTAATTCTAGGAATCTAGAAAATAACCTGAAATATAATCCAATATTCATGATAAAGATATCTAATACACATCACTGTTGATCACCTTAAAAAAAGAGAAAAAACATAGGGCAATAGTTAGTATATTGTACATATGATCTATTGTGTAACATTTAAATAATGTAAATAATGCTTAAGGCCAGGCAGTGGCTTATGCCTGTAATCCCAGCACTTTGGGAGGCCAAGATGTGCAGATCATGTGAGGTCGGGAGTTCGAGACCAGCCTGACCAACATGGAGAAACCCCGTCTCTATTAAAAATACAAAATTAGTAGGGCATGGTGATGCATGTCTGTAATCATAGCTACTCGGGAGGCTGAGGCAGGAGAATCGTTTGAACCCAGGAGGCAGAGGTTGTGGTAAGCCAAGATCGGGCCATTGCACTCCAGCCTGGGCAACAAGAGTGAAACTCCGTCTCAAATAATAATAATAATGCTTAAGAAGAGTCTTTAATATCCTAAAAGTTCTTTTGACTTTTTAAAAAGAAAGAAAAGAAAATGGGTCACCAAGTTATGAATTGTAGATGATCTCTACCACATAATATACATATAAGAAGAGATAATTGGAAGTATATCTGCTAATGTTATCAGCATTTTTAATTGGTGGTACGATTGTTATTTTCTTCTTTATAGTTTTCTGGGCTTTTCTAAGTTTTCTAAAACAGGATTGTGTTTTTGGATTTCTTATCATAAAAGTAATACATGTCCATTATTTTAAAAAATTCAGACAATTCAAAGGGGCAGAAAGGTAAAGTGATAGTCAACGCAAGCCTACCAGCATAGAGATAACCACTGTCAACATTTGAATGTTAACATTCAGATTTAACATTAATATAAATGTGCATTTTTAAATGTTAGGATACTATATTATTCTATATTCTGATTTTTATACCTGTTTTATAACCAAAATAAAATACATCTTAATACAGATAATTGTAACTTTTCTCAAAACATCTCATTGCCTTTTATCCCTCCTCCAAGGTTTGCAGAGATGTGTGTATAATGCATAAAAAATGCAGCCACAGGAACATACACACTATACTTCAAAATGTATTACACAGTGTAACAACTGTGCCTCTAAGCAGTAATTCATATATTAGGAAAGTTGATATTTAGCAAATTAGAGAAAAAGCTTTCTGGTACTTCCTTTCCTCTTATGATAGCTGGCCTGCCAGGAAGGAATCCTTGAACCTGAGCTCCCAGTCACGGCCTGTGAGGCCTGGTAAGCATAATAGTAACAGGCAGGGCTCTGAGCCAGCCTGCCTGAGTTGGAATCCTCCTTTACTGGTTCTCTGACCTTGGGCAAATGACTGTACGCTTCCATTTCCTTATCTGAAAAACAGAGGTAATTCTACTAACAACCTCAAAAGGATGTTGTACAGATTGACTTGGGCAGTCTATATGATGAGCTTAGCATATTCAGTTAATATCTAGGTGGTAATAGTGTCATTATTCTTTCTTTCCAGAAAAGGTTGTCACATTTGATTTGGCATGAACCCCACTCAGGCAACCAGCATTTAGTCCTTGCCCATATTCTGCATACATTGTATTGAAATACTTGAATTTAGGAAAAAGAAAAAAAAAATCAGCAGCCACTATACAGTATATAGTACTGTACCATAGTATAGTAAAACATCATAATAAGTAATGTCCTACAGTCTATTAATATCCCATGATAAGTATTAACAAAGTTTGGAAATGGAAAAAAAAAGATTAGCATTTAGGTTTGTACACATTTTGTCAGTCATTAGATATAATAGCAGCAAGAACAGGAGGACAAGGGAAGAAATGAAGGGCGGCTCCAATGTTTGCATGCTTTCCATATGCCAAGCAGCATGCTCAGGGCGGCTGAAGAACTGAGTCCTCCCTGTAAGCACTATTACCCGTTTTACAAATGAAGAAACTGGGGCTTAAAGAAATTAAGTAATTTGCTTAAGGACACACAAATGGTCAAATAGACTGAACCAGGATTTGAAGCCAGTGTGTTTGATTCCAAACCTCTGAGCTCAACCATAAGCATAATCTCCCTAACAATTCCATAAAGTAGGTATTACCTTCAACACGACTCAAGTTAACACCTCAGGGGGTTTCCATGTTGGAATTGTCAGTTCATTCCCTCGCACCCCACATATAATTATCTCCCTGCTCAGAAGCTGATTTCATGGCTACCCATTAAAATTACCTGGACAGGTGTTTTAATATACCAATCGTTTCCACAGAGATTCTAATGTACTAAGTCTAGTAGCCAAGGGCCCATTGGGTGTAACCAGCCAGCATGAAGCAGCACTGGCCTCCATGGCGCTGAGGCTCCCATTGCTTCCAAGGACATTCAAGTAGTTTCCCCAGCTCTTTGCCTCCCCAGGGATTCCTTGTCCATCCACCAGCACCTACAGCTCTGGTCCTAGGTCTGCTCTTGTGCTCACCCTCGCTGACTCTGCTCTGTCACCAGTGACCTTAAGTCACTTTCCTGAATGATCCGCCCACCCTCCTCCCCATCTCAAAGCTTCCTAGAAGGCTTGTAGTGAAAGCATGTTCCATTCCTTTGTTTCAATGAGCTTGGGAAACCACTCCTTCAGTGATTTAAACAATAGAAAGGAAAACAAAAAAGGAAAAAGAAAGGGACTTCCAAAAATCAAACACTTATTGCTCCTAGGAACCTATCCTATCAGTGAATTTTAAGAATAAAGGAAAACTTAGATACCCCTGCCCCCCAAATTGCCTGGCAGACATTTGTGCTGGCTTTTGAAGAATGCGTTCTGGAGAGAGGGTCATCCTGTATCTTGGAAGTCCGCTGGCCCTGAGGAACTGAGGCTTTTGTTTTCTAAAAGTTACATTACATTTGATCTGTGGAAGACTTGTATTATGTGGATCTTTTTGCTCAGAGTTCAGTTCCTTAAAATCTCAGGCACTTTAACTGCTAGAAGGGAAAACCTCGCTGATTTGTTCACTGGTAAAACCACATTAAAATGTAGCCCCCTACTGATGTATCTAGGGTTTTTGCTTAAAATCATGTGTCAGTTATTTCTATTGACTACTCCCCCTTGTGTGTTCTATATTCACATATGGAATACAATTCTGAAAATACTAACTTCTTTTAACCTATTTAAGTCCTCAACTTCCCATTTTGGTTGTTTCTCCCTACCTCAAATAGCTCACAGAGGCATCAATCAATACAAAACTTTTACTACTTTTAACTGATAAACCCCCAGAAAAGGGCTTTTGTTTGGGATGAATTGACGGTTCCCTCTTCCTATCTCTGACAGTTTAACGTCAATGTGGCCACAAGGAAAGCTTTAAATAGTTCAGCCTTCAGCTCTGTCTCTGATGGGAACCAGGAATAAGAATGATGATCTTGTCTGAACAACCTGAAACTGATTCCGGACTCTACAGAACATTTTTGTAGTCTTACATCCCAGAAGAATCCAAGACTTTAAACAGAATATAAGAGCTGAAACCATGGTATTGCTGTTCAGGTTCCTCTTAAAAGAGCTTTGACTCAATTCATCTGCACCTCATTATTAATTTACCTTTTGCTGTGGCAGAGACGGAGAGAGAAATGCACAAGGACCAAATCTCCTCACAGAGGACCTCCTGAGCCAAATGGATGGGCCTTCAACTGCTGTTTATGTAAAAGCAGTCCCAGACTAATCCAGAATTATGAACAAATTGTTCCAGCAACACAAAGCTGCTTTTTTCCTAAAGCGGCCTTAAAAAGAATACATAGAAAAATATGGGTCAAACAGGACTTCAGAAAGTTACTAAATGCAGCAAAAGCACTAAAAATTAAATAACTAGTCACTTAGGGGTAACTTACTGATTTGAAAACAATGTGACTGAAAATTCTGAAATCCTCAAACTTTTTATTAGCTATTAAAAATAGCCGGGCGCGGTGGCTCAAGCCTGTAATCCCAGCACTTTGGGAGGCTGAGACGGGCGGATCATAAGGTCAGGAGATCGAGACAATCCTGGCTAACACGGTGAAACCCCGTCTCTACTAAAAATACAAAAATCTAGCCGGGCCAGGTGGCGGGCGCCTGTAGTCCCAGCTACTCCGGAGGCTGAGGCAGGAGAATGGCGGGAACCCGGGAGGCGGAGCTTGCAGTGAGCTGAGATCCCGCCGCTGCACTCCAGCCCGGGCGACAGAGCAAGACTCCGTCTCTAAATAAAATAAATAAATAAATAAATAAATAAATAAATAAATAAATAAATAAATAAATAAATAAAAATAAATAAATAAAATCACCTATAACATTATGTATGAATTGTAATTCATTAACATCTTCTGGAGAAGACAGAATAAGACAAATGTGATGTGCTAAGATTTACAGATAAAATGGAATAAATTGGAATCAGAATAAGCAAACCAAGAGGTAGACCAGGTCATTGCATCATTTAATTACACTTGTTTAAAACTCCTCCACAGATACAGATATAACTGTCTGTACACAATTTTTTCTGGGTTAGTAATATGAACAATGATTGTTTAATTTTTATGTTATGCTCAGTTGAGCTTATTAATCAAATGCAAGTGACAGTTTAACATAACAAGTGTTACCTAGGCAGGGAAGGTATAAACCATTTTAATTTTTTCTATTTTTTATATTAAAAACCTAATATGTCACTTAAAAATTACATATCACCCATCCTATTTTTCCAAAAATTAAGGAAGAGTTCAAAACCATGTTACTGAAGTCAGAGCTAGTAGAAAAATATTATGCAAGACATTTCTAGAAATCCAGATTTTTTTCCCATTAGCATTTTTACTTCACTATTGATTAATGATGAGATTTAAATTAGTTTTGTCTATGTTTTTGTTCTAGTTGAAAAAAAACTTTTGAAATTACAAAGGAAAATAAAAAGCACCTCAAGACCCACCAGAATAGGAAGTTTTCTCAATGCTAAAAAGTTGTCATGTGATCATATTTTAATTAGAACTGTGGTTAGGGGCATCCAGGCATGGTGGCTCATGCCTGTAGTTTCAGCACTTTGGGAGGAGAGGCAGAAGAATCAGGTGAGGTCAGGAGTTCGAGACCAGCCTGGCCAATATGGAAAACCCCATCTCTACTAAAAATACAAAAATTAGCTGGGCATGGTGGCACACACCTGTAATCTCAGCTACTTGGGAGGCTGAGGCAGGAGAGTCCCTTGAACCCAGGAGGCAGAGGTTGCAGTGAGCCAACATTGCGCCACTACATTCCAGCCTGGGCAATAGCAGCAAGGCTCTGTCTCAAAAACAAAAAAAAACCCTATAATCCAGAACTCTGGTTAGTGGGGTGGAAATCTAGTTTCATAAACTCTTCTGAAAATTTTGAGTATGGTATACTGTTCCTCATAGATATGGGTACTTTTGCATTTTTTTGTTCCTCACAAAGTATTACTGTTTCTTCTTTTTTCTATTGTCTAGCCCCCAAGACCCTTGACTGAAGACCCAGTCAGCAATCTGTGCTGGGTTTGAATTCACCATTAGCACCTGGGGTAACCTCAATCCACAGAATGTAAGAAGACAAGTGAGGCAATGTTTGTGGAGTCCAGCGGCTGAACCCACTCTGCTCCAGAAGAAATGCCCCAATTGTCTTTCCTAAGCAAAAATTGCCACAACTCCCCATAAACAATCAGTTGTCCATTGACTGTTATAAATAGACTTTAATACACAACCAGCTGTCTGAGGGAGAGTTTATAACTGTTGACCAAAGACACAGTAGGGAAGGGAAATGAGAGATTTCCACATAGCAGGAGAATGACTTGTCTGCAGTCTGCAGTGAATGAGGTTGCACACAGATCTCCCATTTAAAATATGTCAGCATGCCTTGAACTCCAGTGAAAATTATGGGGACAGCACAATGGGCTTCATGTGGGAGTCTGTTTCAACAGATACTGTATTCTTCTCTCATGGGCACCCTTGAATTCAGGATTGTGAAATAAGTGGCGGTTACCAGCAGATGTCCTGTAAAGTGCTGGTCACAAGAGATATTTTCGATGATACAGAACAAGATGCACTAGTTTAACTGTGATAACCCATTTCCTGTTGTTTCCCTTTATCTTTTCCAAGATGACTCTCCTTCTTGCACAACCTCGTTGACAACCACCCTCTATGAAAGAGTGTTCCCGAGCATCTTATTTTAACCAGAACCAGTCCTTGGGGCGAGGTGGTATCTCAAAGATCTGATCGGGTGTGACAGAGAACAGGTCTCTGGGCAGCCAGCCATGGGCACAGGCCTCTCTGTACTGCAGCAGATCCGCCCACGGCTGCTCTGAGTTCTGACCAGCCAGCCAGAGACAACTGGATGTGGTGGAGGGTGAAGGTGGATGCAGGCATTGTCACAAAGCTCAATAAGACTAAGCTGGGGAGGACAACAGGGGTGAGATACACAAATGTGGGAATAAAGACGGTGGCACAAAAGAAAGGCACAGGGGAGCAGGGATCCATCAGGAAAGATTTAGCAGAATGTTCCTTCACTCTGTAAAATAAATAGAGATGAAGAAAAAAAAAGGTCAATTTTGATAGAAAATAGTATGTTTAGTGGCCGGGCACAGTGACTCATGCCTATAATCCCAGCACTTTGGGAGGCTGAGGCAGAAGGATCACCTGGTCAATATGGTAAAACTGCATCTCTACTAAAAATATAAAAATTAGCCAGACGTTGTGGCACATGCCTGTAATCCCAGCTACTCTGGAGGCTGAGGCAGCAGAATCACTTGAACCCAGGAGACAGAGGTTGCAGTGAGCCGAGATTGCACCACTGCACTCCAGCCTGGTGACAGAGTGAGACAAGAAAGAAAAGAAAGAAAAAGGAAAAGAAAGAAAAGGAAAGAAAGGGGACAGAGTATGGTTAGTGCATGAACTGTGTGCAATATGATTTGGGACACTGAAAAATTTCAAATGCATTCCTAGTTTGATTCTCACACCTTAAATTTTAAAGCTATGATAAATTTTCTTTTTTTTTTTTTTTTTGTTTTGAGACACAGTCTCACTCTGTCGCCTGGGCTGGAGTGCAATGGTGTGATCTTGGCTCACTGCAACCTCCCACCTCCCGTATTCACACAATTCTCCTGCCTCAGCCTCCCAAGTAGCTGGGATTACAGGTGCACACCACCACACCCGGCTAATTTTTTTGTATTTTTAGTAGAGATGGGGTTTCACTATGTTAGCCAGACTGATCTTGAACTCCTGACCTCCTGATCTGCCCACCTCGGCCTCCCAAAGTGCTGGGATTATGGGCGTGAGTCACTATGCCCAGTCTAAATTTTCTTTTAAAAATTTACTTCCAAGATAAAAATAAGCCTATCATGATTGCGTTTGAACCATCCAGAGTTAGCACCCATCCTATGATCTCAGTTTATCCTTAAATTAACATAGGTGAGAAAATTCATTATTCCAGTTCAAATTAGAGAATGTCTTTTTTTTCCTTCTGGCCAAGAGACATGCAATTTAATGCCAAGGCCTAGTTTTAAGAATTAGAAGTTCTTCTATTTTAAAGATGGAAAAATTTTAAACTGAATAGGTAATGTTTCTCTAGAGATGTATACAGAAGCATTTGAGATTTCTCCTACTAGGAATCTGTAGATGGCTACTTTTTACCTCAATAAACCACTGTTCCTTGGTTTCCTCTTTTGTAAGACAGCACCTTCCTCATAGTAAGAGAATTAATAGAAGAATGCCTTGCACCAGGCACTCAATAGTGTAACCTATTGCAAATTAATTCACTTTAAAGCTTCCCATTGCTTTTTTTTCTCTTCGAGGATAACTTTTATTGAAATATAATATGCATGCAGACGTGCATGTAAGTATACAGTTTGATAAATTTTCACAAACTGAACACACCCTTGAGGCCTCTGCCCAGATTAAGAGTCAGAACATTCCCCCACACTTAAGAGCTCCTTTTATACTCGCACCCCACACCCTACCCTTAGCTAACAGTAATGTTAATCTAACATTTGCTTTGCCATTTGTAAAACATTTACTGTGGTAAAATAATATAAATGGAATTGAAGTATTCATCCCACTTTTGTGTGTGTGTGTGTGTGTGTGTGTGTTTTTTTTTGAGAGAGAGTCTCGCTCTGTCGCCCAGGCTGGAGTGCAGTGGCGGGATTTCAGCTCACTGCAAGCTCCGCCTCCCAGGTTCACGCCATTCTCCTGCCTCAGCCTCTCGAGTAGCTGGGACTACAGGCGCCCGCCACCTCGCCCGGCTAGTTTTTTTGTATTTTTTAGTAGAGATGGGGTTTCACCATGTTAGCCAGGATGGTCTCAATCTCCTGACCTCGCGATCCTCCCGTCTCAGCCTCCCAAAGTGGTGGGATTACAGGCTTGAGCCACCGTGCCCGGCCTCATCCCACTTTTGCCGATGTTTGTTCTCTACATAAGTAGAATTATACAGCTATGTTTTCCCCTGTATCTAGCTTCTTTCCCTCAACATGTCTGTGGGATTTATCAGTTCATTTACAGAGTTCTACTTTATTCCTCCTCATTAAATACTACTCTCCTGTGTGAGTATGCCACAATTAATGTATTCTACTGGTGATGGGCATTTGGATAGTTTTAAATTTGGGGTTTTTACATGTAGTGCTGCTATATCTTCTGGTAAAATATGTGGCTAGAAATGAAATTGCTAGAGCATAGGGTATGCATGTATTCAGCTTTAGTAGATATTCCCATTACTTATTAATACATTCAAGTCACCAAAGAGAAGTGATCATTAATACATGATTTATACAATCTCTTTCATGAAGGAAAGCAATTACGTATTTGGATTCACATGACGCTCTGGACTCTGCCTAGAAGAGTAAAACTGCCTACCCACTCAACTTCTCCCACCACAAACCCCACACACCAGCTCTATTGAGCTTTCTCTGCTTATACCCCTCTCCTACTGTTTCCTCCCTAGGCCACTGTGGGTGCTGCTTCGTTCAACCTGTACCCTCTTTCTACCTGGTTTGATGGCTGTTTGTCTGTCAGACCTCAGCCCCTTTGAGAACTGGTACCAAAGCACAAAGCATACCTCCTCAAAATGCATGTCATCATGAGTCCATTCTTGTTGGAATGTAAGTCTGAAGATGAGGCGCTGGCATTCTCCCCTTGCCCAGGTCTTGTCACTTGCTACCTTTATTTCTTTATCTTTTAGAAGTTGTCTGCACATGCAGATTAAATTTATTTTGAGCCTCCACTCTGGGTTCCCATTGACATAAAACATGATGCTTAGAATATATACAAATCCAAACCACTTAGATCGGTATCAGCAACCAGGTTCAATCCACTTTCCAATAGTTGTACATAATACCATTTTACTGTTCTAGATGTCAAGTCTAAGGACTCACTAGTATTTAATAACACCTAATTCAAACACAGAACAAAAAAACTACCCAGTAGCACCTTCCAAAGACTAAGTACAATGGTAGAAAGCACTAAACTCTGAGTTGGTCTTCCATGTTGAACAAAAAACAGTGCTCTGAATCTACATGGTTTCATTACAGAATGGGAAGAGTAACATGGACTGATGCTATAAAAGTAATTCTAGTTAACAGTTCCATTTACACTAACAACAGTAACCTAGATCACCAAGAAATAATCCGAGTAGAAATTGCCATGGCTTAAATGAAATAAAAATGAGGGAATTCATTCAGATCTTTTTCTCCATTAAATGTAAAGTTAAATCATGTTCGTGGGTGGGAAGATATAGACATTCAGACATCTTCCATGAGAAAAATGATTTAGTGTATGGTACACATTCTCTCAGAATCCTAAGTATACATTAAAACTATAGGAATTAATATGGACATGAAAATGAACAAAGATTAGTGGATTAGAATAGAATGTTAGAAAAAAAACTTATTAGGCTTAAGGAAATTTAACATGTGACCTAAAAAGTAGTGCCCAAATCAAGGTGGGGGGAAGTTCAAATAGTCAATAAAAGGTTAGAATAGTGGGCTATTTAAAATAAAAAAAAAGAGGCTGTATTAGATAAGAATGTATTTGACTGCAAGTAACCAAAAAACCAAACTAACAGTGGCCTAATTAAATAGAGATACAATTTCTCATAAATTAGAAGTCTTTGCTAGTATTGGCCCACCTGCTCAATGATATTCTAAGGTGGGTTTGACAGTCTACAGCGCATGGGCCAATCACTGCACTTTTGTACAACTCAAAAATGAAGAACGGTCTTTACCTATTTTAAATGGTTGGGAAAAGAGTATTTTGTGACAAGTTACATTAAGTTTAAGTGTTAGAGCCCATGAATAAAGTTTTATTGGAATACAAAGATGCTTGTTTATATTTCCTCAATGGCCATTTCTATGCTTCAACACCAGAGTTGAGTAGACAGAGGTTGTATGGCCTACAAAGCCCAAGATATTTACTATCTGGTCCTTTACAGAAAAAACTTGCCAATCCCTGCCCTAAGGAACCCGTACTCTTTCCAGTTTTGTCATCTTTGTTACATTGCCCCCAGTAATGTAGTACTTTATTACTGCAAACTAGGCCCTCAACTCCAAAGCAGAAGCCTTCCTGGAAACCCTGCAGACTCCCACTTACATTTGACTGGCCAGAGATTGGCACTGTCAGGCCTAGACACAAATGGCCTGGGAGCCTCCAGCTCTCCCCGCCCAGAAGTATTAATGTATAAATAAGACCATGAACACGAGAACTACAAGAGGCAGAATGTGTATTATCTTTTTCTGGGGATGACCAAATATGAAACCTAGAACCAATAAAGTCAGATTGACTTATCTATATAATACCCCCATGTAGAAAAGAAACTTAAATATATTTGCTATATTTTGTTATATTAAGAATTTCTATAAGACAAAAAATGCTTGATGCTTGATAAATTCAAATAATTCAACTGGGTAATTTGATATGTTCAAATTTTCATTTTTAAAGATGCAACTTAACAATGAAATGTATCCCTGATCAAAAGGACTTGCCCTGTGTGGGGAAAATGGTCTCACAGTTGAGGGAAATGTAAACTGGCATAGTTTTGGGGGAAACCAAATTGCATCTCTGACATTTTCTTAGCAATTCTACCTGCATGTAAGAATCTATATTCAAAGATGATCACAGCACTGTAATAATAGGTAACTTTAAAATGCCCTCTTTGAATGTCCATCAGTAAGGGAATCAGTTAAATGGGTATAGAACTATTAAATACAAGCTAATGTCCATGGGTAAAAAAGGTGTTAAGATTTTGAAATGTCTTCACAACACCTTGTTAAAGAGCTATAGGATTGTTTTAAGGCTATATACAAAGAAAGCAGGCTGGCAGGGAACATGTCACACCTGACAGTCACTACCTTTGTTTAGGATTGGGGCTGCAAAGTCAGCTTCTCACGTTGCATACTTTGCTATTAAACTTAAAAGCACAAACCACTTGCAGAGATTGGTCAGAACTTCCGTTGCAGAGATATAAAGAAAGGAATCTAAAAAGACAGAAGTTAGTTCATCCTTATTTCATGAAATCTACTACACAGCCAAGACCGAGCTTGGCAAAGTCTAGAGCCAGGGATGGCTCTCTGCCTCCTTTAGGCTCAGCCCTCACCCTGACTATCATTCTACAGGCGTACTCCGCAAGGCGCAGGCTAACGTGAACTACGAATGTCCACTGAGAAAGTCGCATTTTAAAATTGTAAATTTAACTGATATGCTCTTCCTCCCACTAGGACAGATAACATGTTACTAAGGTTCTGAGTGTCATCTAACTTTCAGTTTCTCTTCTGCCTCAAGAAATCTAACAAGTAGTTTTGGTATTAATATCTGCGTTGGAGTACTTCCTTGTATCTTACTTTGGATCTACGTTTTAGAACCTAAAACTAGAAGTCACTGAGTGAGTGCTATGACTGAATATTTGTTTCAAACTGCATTGCATTGCTTCTTTCCTGTGATCCTTGACAATAGGATTTGAAACCCAACATCTATCTACTCATTCTGATTCAGAGGCTCAAGGGCATTAAGTAATAGATATCCAACATAAGAGACCCACAACAATGGTACTGTAGTTTTACTACAGATAGTAAAAAAGCTAATATCATCAAGTTCCTTAAATGATAGTGAGACAAACTTTCCATGAGGCCAGAGGCCCCCTCCATCAGTCAAGCGACAACCTGCACTCTCAAGCTCCCATCTGACACCAGGTTGTGAAGGCTTCGGGGCCCTTTACCCACGACTAGCCCATGACAGAATGCTTTCTTGCACAGAGTCCTTGCTCACTCTAAAGAGGCCAGGAGTGTTAGGTGAGGAGGAATGTACATGCTGAGGTCAGTTCTGGACCAGCCCCATGCCAATTGTACAGAGAAGGACAATAGCAGTTGAAAAGCTCAGAAGAGTCCGAAGCCAGCTTAACACCGGAAACAATTTTACCCCTACCCCAAGAGCTGACATGAGTCCAATTCCAGTTCCTCTTTCCCCACCTAAATGACCCCAGAGGTGGCACTAAGCCCAGCCCAGTCACAGTCTAGGACAGCAATAGTCAGACATCACAATGTGCCAGCTTCCCAGTAGTAGGAGTGACTGAGAATAGCACTAGGGGGCCCCTGCCCACATCAAAGAGAAGCATCTAAGAGGGGTTAATGCCATAATGCCATCCTTCTGGCTGTGCTTTGAGAAACAAACCAAATCCTACCTCCCTTCAAAGAGCTCTAGTTGCTGTGAAAACTAATCCCACCCCCTACTAGTCCTGAGACTTAGATGGCCCTGAGGCCAGTAGAAGGCTTTGGGGTATCTCAAGAGCAGCCACACTTCTCCACCAAGGAGGTGTTCACATAGTGCACACTCATCTTGTATTCGTCATCCTGGACCATCAGGGAGAAGAGTCTGACCCTGGTGGGACGGCAGGTCTGGAAGAGCCAGGGACAGGTAGGTACTCCCCTCTGCAGAAACAAATGGCAGAATGGTGAGTGCCTCATAGCCACAGCCTCATACCTAAGGGCATTGGTAGACTTGTCAGGGATACATGGGAAGGGAGAAGGAGGGCCTGGGGAGAAGTTGCTAGATCAGGGCTGTTTCAGAACAATCTTTAGGAAGCTGTTGTTTCTTATGCAAAGATAAGGGATAAGGTCACAGTGCGGGGAAGATGCTACACACTGCATCAGTGCTAGATTACATAATTGCCAACTTCAGTGGCTTCCTTGACTCAAAAGGAGCCAGGCCTAGAGAGTTGAGCACTTAGTGCTTTCCCAATATGACCCCAGAAGAGAAAGAACAAGGTTCCATGTTTTACCTTATAGCACTCAAAGCTGGAATGACGGAGCTCACTGTTGAGGGCCAGGCAGGTTCCCCGGCAGTAAGGGAAGCTGAGAGTCTTGGGTGCAACAATACACTCGCCCCAGGCAGCTCTGTGAAGGTTCACCTTGCGATCCTGCAAATGGCAGAGCTTCTCTACAGGAAATGTATCCTGGCCATCGCCTATCTCCCAGTGATTCTGGCACAGGGTCCCCAGGATCAGCTGCTCCACATTAGGGATAAATGGTTTCTGGACATAAGGCAGGTGAAACAGAGATGGCTGTGTGGGGGACGAGGTCACGAACAGCAACACTACGTCTCGTTTCCTTTCAATGCTGGAACACTCGTTCAGGCTGGCATCAGCGACATCAGTGGCTGGAATCTTTGTCTCTGCCAAGAGGGTGGGCACCACCTCCATCCAATATGTGAGTAAACAGTAGATCTCCAATAATGACCCTCCCTCTGACTGGTAGGATGAAAAGATAATGGGGAAAGATCCCAACAGGAATCTTTGGAGGCCCCTTTGATGGTCCTCAAACTCTAGAACAAGCTCAGTGGCATGGGGGACAATGGGCACCCAAGCCCATAGGTTTATCAAGGAAATCCCCAAGAAGGGAACTGCCTCAAAACAGAGAAGCCAGTAGCTGTGTAGGAACTGTGAGCCTGTAGGGAAAGAAGAGGGGAAGCTCCAGGAGGCCGCTATCATGGAAAGTCCCACCTCCCTTTCAGCTTCTTACTCCCCACTACCCAGCCTTGCAGGATAGGACAAAGACTTAGCAGTCTCAGCTTGTCAAAGCCACTGCTTAGTCCACAGCAGCCAGGAATGGGCTGAGGTTTTTCAACTCCATCACCCTACCCGTGGAATTAAGTCAGAATGACTGCCCTAGTACTGAAAACCATTCCAGTCACCATGACCTAAGACAAGCCACTTCCCCTGTTGTATGTCCTAATACACTGTAGTTGCCCAGCCCACCAGCTGTGTACTTCACACTTTGGAGCATCCTTACACAGAGAACTTTAGGGCATCAGCCATACAGCTTAAAGACATCCTACGTACCAGGCCTGCAGAGCTGAAACCAGGAAGCAGATTCCTTTTCTGCTAGACCAGCTGAGGAGTATTCTGTCCCCAACTCCTTGTTCTACTCAAAAGAGCCCTAAATATCTGTTGTCATTTACACCCTATTCCCCGACCAGTCCCACAAAATGCTGCCAGGCAGCTTTTGGATCACTCCTTCCCTGGCAAAAACCAGAGCTCCAGATACTTACTTTTGAATGTGAGGGTAAAACCATGTTGCCTGGCAGAAAAGATCTCATTTATGTGGGAAGGCAGCTTCAAGTTCGGACAGTCAAATGTCTCTACCGAGCTCAAACACATGCACCAAAGACCCAGAGCCAAGAGCCCAGGAATGAGCCAGGAGCTGCCACTTCTCTCACCGCCACCCTCCATCGTACCTGCTCTTAGAAGCGGGGCTTCACCTTCACTGTCTTTAAATATCCATCTGGCCAGGTGTAGTCCCTATTCTAACCCCCAGAGCCTGGGGCTGATCATGCATTCAAGAGAAATTAAATTCAGATGAGAGAAACTCCCACTTCCAGAACAACTTCAATACCTACTCCTGCTTACAGAGTGAAGGTGCAAGAAGTGATAATACAGATTGTGTTTCTCAAACGCAACCTTGAAAACACAAGTACATAATTAGTGAATAGATGCACTTATGTGGAAGACATGCTCTGACAGACTGTCAGTCCAAATGCTGGAAACAAGGACAGGTATGCACAGTTTGCAAGTTACAAACACTCCATTTAACTCACCTTTGTGTTCTTAGACTTTAGCTAACATCAGAATCACCTAGAGCATTTGTTAAGACATAGATTGCTAGGCCCCATTCCCAGGGTTTCTAATTCAGTAGGTCTTGAATGAGGTCCAAGAATTTACCACTCTAGCAAGTTGCCAGGTGATGCTGATAATGCTGGTTCTGAGACCGCTTTGAAAATCACTCATCCACATTATTTATACCATAACTAGTACATAGAAGATGCCCAATAAGTGTATTTTGATTCATTGATAATATGCTATACCTAGTGTTTTTGTGGCTCTGAAATTTTTTTAAACAGAAACAAACAAACAGCAACAACAACAACAACAACAAAAACTCCTTCAGGTTAAAAGGATGAAATTCACTAAATCTGAAAATACCAGATTCTTACGTGGGAAGTACCCACATAAGAAAAGTAATATTTGGGATTCATGCTCCCATCATTCTTTTGTTTTCTTTTCGGAGAGTACAAATCAAGATCTTCAAAAAATAACAGACATAAGAAGCCAATATAGTCTTCTTCATGTTTCCTAACACTTAACAAATTATTATGAGCATATTATATATAGTGTAGGAATAATCTGTCAATTAAACATACAGAGTAAGGCATTCCTCATTAACAAATTAACCTGCATTTTATAATATTTGCTTTTCTTAAAAGACCAAATCACATTGACACATACAATAAAAGTTTAGTTTCTCCACTTTGAGAGGCCAAGGTGGGCAGATCATGAGGTCAGGAGTTCGAGACCAACATGGTGAAACCCCGTCTCTACTAAAAATACAAAAATTAGCCAAGTGTGGTGGTGTGCGCCAGTAATCCCTGCTACTCAGGAGGCTGAGACAGGAGAATCACTTGAGCCCCAGAGGCAGAGGTTGCAGTGAGCCGAGATTGCGCTACTGCACTCCAGCCTAGGCAACAGAGTGAGACTCCGTCTGAAAAAAAAAAAAAAAAAGTTTAGTTTCTCTAAACTTGAGGTTTATTTATTCTCATTAAGAAATTCAATGTCCCAAATTATGTAAATAAGTATACCATAAGTAATGGTAATCAGTACAGTCTATCTTTAGAAAGCTTCTGTGTAAATTCATTAGCTAAGGTTAGTGAAACAAGCTGATAAGGTAGGTGTGATTATCCTTGGATGATGAACATCCAAGGATGGGGAAACTGAGGAAAAAGTAGGTAATGACCTGCCCACAGCAGGGCTGAGTCAGCTCTCCTTGCAGAGTAGATTCTATGTTAAGACAATTCCTTTGGATTTTTGTTCCTTAAAAATGAAGAAATACAAAACAAAAGCAAAGGACAAAATAATTCAATTTAGAAAAACAAGCTTTGGTAAAAGGAAAAGGAATAGAAATAGGTTTTTTTTTTTTTTAAGTTGAGAATAGAATTCTAAAAGCTAATAATTTGTGTGCCTAAGGTTCCCACTAATTATCCCTACCTTGTCTGTGTTATTTTTCTAATCAGTGAGTGGTTGATGATAACTCTCTTTTGAGCTTATATTCTTTGCTTTTTAATGAGCAGATTCTTATGGAATCCCAATTAAATATGTAGTGAGCTTATGGAATTTCTAGCAAATGTGTCTTTCCTTTTTGTTTAGATAAATTAATCTCCAATTTCTCAGTAAGAGGAAAGGAGGCAGCTCCCATCTAATCCCCAGGCCTTCTCTAAATGGCTTCAAGTGTAAATGTGTTAAGTAAAACCCTTAATGAATTTGTAAATTGCTTTAAATAAAACCCTTCAATAATAATCTTGGATGAGAAACTTGTTTTACTAATTTATAGCTAAGCAGCTGTTGTTTTGTTAGCATCTTCAGCTTCATTTACACAAGAAAATCTGAAAATGAATCATGCAGACAGGAGAGACCAGATTGTACTCTATGGTAAATGTTTTTGTATGCTTGTCTCATAGGATGTTGAAAAGTAAACACCAAAAAAGATCATTCATCAACCATCACACTGGAGAAAATGTTGGCCAATGATATGTTCAGCTTATATTTCAATAGATTTTATATTTCATGTGTCACTGCCAAGCTGCAGCTGAGTGAGTATGATGAAAATACATGCTAGCAAAATATGAGCCAAGTTATCTGAGGCCCTGCAAAACCTATCAAGTGCCTCATCAGGGAAGAAGGAAGCATTGACTGCTCAAGTCATTGACTCTAGTATGCCTGTAGCCTCACCATTCAGCTTTGTCCATTTAGATGTGGCAAGAATCAGAAGCAGATGAAAAGTATATAGCTGATAATATGCTCAGTGTCTTCTTGGACTTGAGATAATATACATAAAGGTGCTTTATAAACTACAAATCGCAAGTCCTTTCTGTGGATAGGGTATCACATATTTATTTAATGCAATAATCTTTAAGTTTTTGGTTTGAGGGCCGTAACAGTAAAAAAAAATAAAATAACATTTACCCCAATGTCTACATACGGGTTTATTCATTAATAAACTACATATGTATGCTAATATACATATATATTAATGAGATGCACATACATATACATATAAGATACACAAAAATGAAGATTGAAAAAGGATATGAAAATTAAATAGGAATTCATTTTCTAGTATTTCTACTATTTTTTTACTGCTCCCAGCAGATCATCTTGGGAGACTACTCTTTAATGGATAAGTTCATTTTGAAAAGTAGGGGTGATAATTATAATTCACATTTACATAGTGTATGTAAATACTGCTAAATATTACTAATTCCAGTGCTTTACATATATTACCTAGTTTTATCTTGGTATCAGCCTTATGCAACAGGTATAATTATTATCTCCACTTCACACATGATGAAATTGAGGTACAGACTGATCACCTAACTTGTCCATGGCCACACAATTACCAAGTATCAGGGATAGGATTTAAACCCAGGCAGTCTAGAGCTAGACTCTAGCTCATCTAAAACCTGAAGGCCTGGCAAGGTATTATCATACTAATCAGTAAGTAATCGGGATGCCTACGCATTAGCTTCCGTAATAACTGCATAATGGCATGTATCTTACCATATTGTAATCGTTGCTTTGAATACTTGTCTCCCCTGCTAGACTGAAAATTCCTTTAGAACAAGGACTGAAGTAGTTTTGTATTTACCTAACAGTAAATACACACAATTGAGCACAGTGCCTGGTACCTAAGAAGTATGTGGTAAGCACTTGTTGGATGGGTAGTTGGATGAAAGAAAAAACGATTTTTAAAAATGGATGGATGGATAGATGGATTTATCCCAACTTACTAGATAGCCATTGGAATATGAATGTCCTTGAAATAGGGATGAAAATCTCACGTGCCAATAAAAATATTCACAGACTTGTCGGGCGTGGTGGTTCATGCCTGTAATCCCAGCACTTTGGGAGGCCGAGATGGGCGGATCACAAGGTCAGGAGATCGAGACCATCCTGGCTAACACGGTGAAACCCCGTCTCTACTAAAAATACAAAAAAAAATTAGCTGGGCGTGGCAGCGAGTGTCTGTAGTCCCAGTTACTTGGGAGGCTGAGGCAGGAGAATGGCATGAACCCAGGAGGCTGAGCTTGCAGTGAACCGACATTGCGCCACTATGCTCCAGCCTGGGTGACAGAGCGAGACTCCGTCTCCAAAAAATAAAAAATAAAAATAAATTCACAGACTTTCTTCTTAATGAGATAATGCTCTGTTGCTAACCAACATATAGAAAAAAATTATCTCTGATGTTATCCAAGTCTTTTCAGGGAGGAAATACTATCCCACTCATGAGCATTTCAAACCCCGCAGAAACCAAAAAAGATGAAAAAGAAAGGAATGTTGTTTATGGAAATAATATGTCTTGTCAGGAATTTGTGTTTTATCTCATAAAAAGAACAAAACAAAAAGAGAATCTGCCTTATGCTATGGCGTCAACAGGAAACCTGGTTCATTACAAATGTGGCCTGGATACTCCAGAGGAAAAAAAAGATGAGTGAATGAATGAATGAATAATAGATTTGCCTTTTCTGAAGTGGAATCCAGGTTTTAATCCAGTCTTAATCCACTGTATGTGGTAACAGTTGCATTAATAATATGCTTTGTCACAACACAAACTACCCAGACTGTTTGACATTTATACTCAAACCAAGAGTCCATGTTTTATTCATTTTGAGTGGCACAAATCAGCACTGAGATATCGGAATTAAACCTTGAAAAGTTTCCTTCTATATTTGAAACTGGAAAAACTTCAAGGCACTTTAATTCAAATACACATTCTATTAAAATGTGAGTATCTTGCTTGAGCCCAGGAGGTGGAGGTTGCAGTGAGCAGAGATCATGCCACTGCACTCCAGCACTCCAGAGCCTGGGCAATAGAGCAAAACTTTGTCTCAAAAAAAAAAAAAAAAAGCGTATATCTTTCATACCAATTACTTCTGTACTTAGTGTAGCTTAACATATAAAAGCCTCTGAATCAAAACAGTGACTGCAAGATTGCTTTTACAAATCTAATGATGTACTTAATGTAATGTGATAAGTTCCATCTACATAATGTATAATTTTGTCTGTTTTCCATTGCTTTATATTTTTCAAATGGAAAACAGTTCTATAGAAGTCAAATTCTGGACTTCCTTTGTTATAACTATATTTTATCTGATTAGTGTTGTTCTTTGGGGCTTTCTTTTAGCAATCAGATACAATTACCATTGTTCTATAACATTGACAATCAAACTTGTTATTTCACTCTGAGCGCTGTGCCTGTCTTGTCTTTATTTTTCTCTCTTCAGGATAATACCCACTGTAGTGTCCATAAATCTTTACTGAAGGGATTCACTATTAAACTACCTAGTAAAGTTAGTCTTCTTTAAAGATATTGTTTGTTTTAACAAGTAGAGAGGAGAGCAGAGTTCCACCATGTTAAGTGTAGTTAAGAGGACCCTCAACACAGCAGGGCCATCACCTAAGAGCATCTTAGAAATGCAGAATCTCAGAACTTTCAGACTTTAATGTGCATTTGAACCAGCTGGGGATGTTAAAAAGCAGATTCTGATTCAGGAGGTCTGGGGTGGGGCCCGAGATTCTGCAGTTTGATGAGCTCACAGGTGATGCCTATATAGCTAGTCCTTGAGCCACCTCCTGAGTAGCAAGACCTAGGGAAAGAGCCCATTATGATATTGCACTTGCCATGTATCTAACTAAAATAAAGATTTAATAAGATAAGTAGTTGATAAATATTTACTTAGCACAGTCTGTGACTAATCCTTTTATGATTGAGTTGACTTTAAATAGATAATAAGACTTTTCTGCTTATTATCCTTTTCCGTTTAATGAACGTAGTACTTCAATTTGTTTTCTGATAATGTTTATATTCCATCCTTGTATTCATTTTATGCATTTTATTTGTCATATTACTAAGGCCAAACAACTGTCATTTGAAATAATTATTTTTAAGAGATAGAACCAAATGCATAAAGACATAATTTTCAAGTAAAAAAAACTGGTGTTTTTTTAAAAAATTTGAATCTTGTTATGATTTAATGCTAGTTACATATTGTAGGAACAAAAACCAAGTAAAGAAATCACAGCAGTCTCCAATTATTATTATTATTATTTTTGAGACAGAGTCTCACTCTGTTGCCCAGGCTGGCGTGCAATGGCACATCTCAGCTCACCGCAACCTCT
>NW_012115289.1:4092123-4094700 GCF_000951035.1 Colobus angolensis palliatus | reverse complement strand
TGTCTGGCTAATTTTTTTTATTTTTGTTAATTTTTTTTTTGAGACGGAGTCTCACTCTGTTGCCCAGGCTGGCGTGCAATGGCACATCTCAGCTCACCGCAACCTCTGCCTCCCGGGTTCAAGCGATTCTCCTGCCTCAGCCTCCAGAATAGCTGGGACTACAAGTATGTGCCACCACGCCCGGCTAATTTTTGTATTTTTAGTAGAGATGGGGGTTTCACCATGTTGGTCAGGCTGCTCTCCAACTCCTGACCTCGTGATCTGTCCTGCCTCAGCCTCCAGAATAGCTGGGACTACAAGTATGTGCCACCACGCCCGGCTAATTTTTGTATTTTTAGTAGAGATGGGGGTTTCACTATGTTGGTCAGGCTGCTCTCCAACTCCTGACCTCGTGATCTGCCCTACCTCAGCCTCCTAAAGTTCTGGGATTACAATGTGCGCCACCGCGCCCGGCCAGCAGTCTCCAATTCTAACTTGTTAGTACAAACCTTGGAAAATCACCTAATTGATTTCCTCACCAGGCTCTTCATCTATAAAATAGCCTTAAATTTCAGTTTCCTCAAGGCATTGATGTCAAGAGATACTAACAAAACATGTTGGCTCGTCTAATAAGTGGTTATGAAAGTCTGGTCCTAGGACAAGCAGCATTAGCATCCCTGGGAATTTATTGGAGAAACAAATTCTCAGACCACACCCAACCCCAAGACCTACTGAATCAAAAACTTGGGGTGGAGCCAAGAAATCTACGTTTTTAACAAGTCCTCAGGTGATTCTGATGTATGTTACAAAGTTAGAACCACTGCAGTCTCTATATAAACGATAACTCTCAATCAGTGGAGGAAAGGGTATACTATTCTAACTGGCGATCCATATGGAACAGTAAATTAGGCCGTATTAAGTCAGGAACAATAAATTAGGGCTTACCTCACAACATTACATGTTTAAATCTATGTTGATTGAAAATATAAGTATAGATAGGGCCAGGCGCAGTGGCTCATGCCTGTAATCCCAACACTTTGGGAGACCAAGGCGGGTGGATCACTTGAGGCCAGGAGTTGGAGACAAGCCTGGCCAACATGGTGGAACCCCATCTCTACTAAAAATACAAAAATTAGCCAGGCATGATGGTGGGTGCCTGTTATCCCAGCTACTCAGGATGCTGAGGCACCAGAATCGTTTGAACCTGGGAAGCAGAGATTACAGTGAGCCAAGATTGTACCACTGCACTCCAGCCTGAGTGACAGATCGAGACTCTGTCTCAAACAAACAAACAAAAAAAAGATACATAAATATAAATAATAAACATAAAACATTTGCACTAAAATTAAGTGTCTAGGCAACAAGAGACATCATACAAAAAATTAAAAGACAAATCACATACTAAGAGAACATACATGCAATGTAAAATTCTCAAAATCTAGTATCCCTAGCATAACTTTCTTAAAATCCTACAAATCAACTTGAAGACAACTATTTTTTTAAAACAGGAAAAGAGTAAGAACAGATAGTTCACATAAGAATGGTATGTGAAAAGATTCTGTTTCTCATCGGCAATCAGGGAAATGCAAATGAAAACAACATGAAACACTATTCGATACTTCAACGATAGGCAGAAAAATTAAAGTCTAATGGAGGAGTATGTACAGAAATAAGCATCCCCAATGTCAACTGTAAAATTTGGCAATATCTAGTCAAATAAATTTGCATTCCCTACAAACTAGCAGTTCTACTTCTAGGAACTCAGCTAGCGTTCCTGTGGGCATCATCATAGGAAAGCTATCTGAGGATCTTCCCCAGTAGCAGCCTTTGTTTTAGGGAAAAATTGGAAATAACTCAAATGTTAATTGGTATATCAATAGATAAATTAAGTACATTTACACAGTGAAACAATATAGAATCTTAAAACATATGAGATATTACTACTTGCATCAACATAATTAAATCTCAAAATCAATGTTTCAAGATAGATATATACAAATCATAAAGCAATATTTTGTAGTGGGAGCATAATATGTAGTCAGAGCACAAAAGATGTGAACAAGAAGTATATACACCAACCTCAGGCTGGTGATTACCACTGGATATCAGGGAAGAGAATAGGAAAGGGAGGCCTCCATCTATATCGATTTTATTTATTCAAAAAAAAAATTGAAGCAAGAGTGGCAAAATAGCACATATTAAAACTAGTTGGATAAATAAAATAAAACTAGTTGGTATCAAACTCTCTACTACTGCCACCACTTTCTGTAATTTTATATAATTGTAAAATATTAAAAATAAAATACTGGCCAGGTGCCATGGCATATGCCTGTAATCCCATACTTTGGAAGGCTGAGGCGGATGGATCATGAGTTCAAGAGATCAAGACCATCCTGGCAACATAGTGAAACATTGTCTCTACTAAAAATACAAAACTTAGCTGGGCCTGGTGGCCTGCACCTATAGTCCCAGCTACTTGGGAGGCTGAAGCAGGAGAATCGCTTGAATCCAGGAGGCGGAGGTTGCTGTGAGCCGAGATTGTGCTAGTGCACTCCATCCTGGGTGGTAGAGCAAGACTCCATCTGAAAAAAAAAAAAA
>NW_012115289.1:4064632-4092073 GCF_000951035.1 Colobus angolensis palliatus | reverse complement strand
TGTGTATGTGTCTGTGTGTGTGTGTGTGTGTGTGTGTGTTTAAATGATAAGATGACAGGTTTGCAATTATTGTCTAAAATGGAGAAGCAGCTGTCTCTCTTTATATATATATATGTGTGTGTGTGTGTGTGTGTGTTTCATTTATTTCTGTGTTCCTAAAATTTTGTTTCAAGTAGTCAACTAAATGTGCATTTCCTTAAGCACATATGAGAAAAGTGTTTTTTGTTTTTTTGGTTTTTTTGAGACAGAGACTCACTCTGTCACCCAGGCTGGAGTGCAGTGGCATGATCTCGGCTCACTGCAACCTCCACCTCCTGGGTTCAAGCGATTCTCATGCCTCAGCCTCCTGAGTAGCTGGGATTACAGGTGTGCACCACCACGTTTGCATGATTTTTGTATTTTTAGTAGAGACACGGTTTCACCATGTTGGCCAGGCTGGTCTCAAACTCCTGACCTCAAGTGATCCACCTGCCTTGGCCTCCCAAAATGCTGGGATTACAGGCGTGAACCACTGCACCTGGCCGAGAAAAGCATTCTTTACAAAGTAATAAGAAAAGTAGAAAACTTGATTTTTCTCAACTTTCATTATGATATGAAGTATCTATAAAATTATGAAGAAAATGAAAACAAAAAATGTACAAACAAAACCTTTTAGTTGATTATGGAGCAGGGTAAACACAAAAGAAGAGAATTTCCTGTATTTTTGGGGGTGGGTGGGTGAGGGGTGTAGAAATGGATTTAAAGGTTATAAAGAAACAGATCAGTAATTTATCCTCCAAAAATCCATGTAGAAGGCACTTCTTGAATAAAGACAGAAGTGGTTGTTCAGCTTTCAGAAACATCTGGGTCTTAATTACAATTGATTTCTTTCTGGTAGAACAAGATATCCACATGTATACTTCTCATAGTTCCTTTTAGCCTCTGAAACATTATCTTAATTTTAGATAATACCTGCAAAAATTAGATTCAATTTGTGTATTGAGAGTTAAATAATTTTCATGTGACTTTATACATATAAGGTGTGGCTTCTCATAGCCAGACCCTTGGGAGGTCCTAAATATTGAAAAGATTATGGAGTCCTACCACCCCACCAGTGGTAATTCAACATTTTATTATGATGCAAAATTTCCATGCATGCTGAAATCAATAGAGTTTCTTCCAACATTTTTTTGTACAAAGTTCTGAACAAATCTGTCAAAGCTAACTTGTTTATTTTTAGAGTGGGGGTGCCCCTGCTTTGCTGGTGCCCTGAACATGTCATAATCTGTTGGTCTCTTGCACTGGCTCAGCTATCATTTAGGGAGCTAAAGCACTCTTTAAAACAACCCATACTTTTTTTTTTTTTTTTTGAGACGGTGTCTTGCTGTCTCCCAGGCTGGACTGCAGTGGCGCGGTCTTGGCTCACTGCAAGCTCCACCTCCTGGGTTCACACCATTCTCCTGCCTCAGCCTCCTGAGTAGCTGGGACTACAGGTGCCCGCCACCACGCCCGGCTAATTTTTTGTATTTTTAGTAGAGACAGGGTTTCACTGTGTTGGCGAGGATGGTCTCAATCTCCTGACCTGGTGGTCCGCCCTTCTCAGCCTCCCAAAGTGCTGGGATTACAGGCGTGAGCCACCGCGCCCAGCTGCAACCCATAATTTTCAACCTACCAGGTGACTAGGTGACTAGGAAAGACTACTAAAGGTTGTTTCGTTTTCTCACTGGTTTCAAGACTCAGATTCCAGTCTGAAGCAGCAAACATTCAAGTAATTGAGTAATGCTACATAGCTGAAGTCTACCACTGAAATGTTCATTCACACTCTTCCACTCTTTGTCACAAGACTAAAATGCAAGACATCAGTGGAATTTTTTTTTCTTTCTTTTTTGAGATGGAGTCTTGCTCTGTTCCCCAGACTAGAGTGCAGTGGCGCACTCTCGACTCACTGCAACCTCTACCTCCCAGGTTCAAGCGATTCTCCTGCCTCAGCCTCCCAAGTAGATGGGACCACAGGCATGTGACACCATGCTCAGCTAATTTTTTCTATATTTAGTAGAGATAGGGTTTCACTATGTTGACCAGGCTGGTCTTGAACTCCTGACCTCAGGTAATCCACCCACTTCAGCCTCCCAAATTTCTGGGATTACAAGCATGAGTCACAGCACCTGGCCGAAATCAATGGAATTTCAAACTGTGACCTTCTGAATATGCTACATGAACCCTTTTTGAAAAAAGACTATACAGCCTCAGGACTGTCTTTGCTGTGTTTGAGAAAATGCAGTTACTAAAGGAAAATTGCTGAAATACTTTTCCCAGACAATGCTACAGATATCTTTGCAAACAAAAGTCATGTAAGAATATGAACATTTATGTTTCAGAAATAAGGTTAGTTGTACCAGTGGGTATAGCTTTAAACCAAATAATTTTAAGTCTATGCAATCTTACCAAAGAGTTATTTTTATGAACTTGTTTTAAACAAACTTGTTGCAGGCAGAAACTGTCTTTCTATGATATTCTGTGCAATACCTGCCATGGTTTGAATGTGTCTCCTCCAAAATTCAAGTGTTGCCAGTGTAACAGTATTAAGATGTGGGGCCTTTACCATAACTTAAAAATAAAAAAATAATATGTGGTGAAAGGGAACAGCTTTACATTGCTGGTGGGAATGTAAACTAGTACAACCACTATGGAAAACAGTGTGGAGATTCCTTAAAGAACTAAAAGTAGATCTACCATTTGATCCAGCAATCCCACTATTGGGTATCTACCCAGAGGAAAAGAAGTCATTATACGAAAAAGATACTTGGACACATATGTTTATAGCAGCACAATTTGCAATTGCAAAAATGTAGAACCAGCCCAAATGTCCATTAGTCAACGAATGGATAAAGTCAACATATATGTGTATACATATATTTGTATATATATACACACCACGTTTATGTGTGTGTGTATATATATGTATGTATATACACACCATGGAATACAGCCTTAAAAAGGAAAGAAATAATGGCATTCACAGCAACCTGGATGGAATCGGAGACCATTTTTCTAAGTGAAGTAACTCAGGAATGGAAAACCAAACATCACATGTTCTCACTTATAAGTGGGAGCTAAGCTATGGATAGGCAAAGGCATAAGAGTGATACAATGGACTTTGGGTACTTAGTGGAGAAGGTTGGGAAAGGGATAAGGGGTAAAAGACTACACATTGGGTACAGTGTACACTGCTCAGGTGATGGTGTACCAAAATCTCAGAAATCACCCCTAAAGAACTTCTCCATGTAACCGAATGCCACGTATTCCCCAAAAACCTATTTTAAAAAGGGGTGGGGCCTTTAAGAGGTGATAGGTCCTCCCTCAAGAATGGGATGAAGGTGCTTATAAAAGAGGCTTCACACAGCATTCAGCCCTCTCTTGCCTTCTGCATGGAAGGATGCGGTAAAAAGGCCCCCACCAGATGCTGGCATCTTTATCTTGAACTTCCCAGTCTCCAGAACTGTGAGAAAATACATTCCTATTCTTTATAAATTACCTAGTCTTAGGTATGTTGTTGTAGCACCACAAATAGATTAATATAGAACCCAAGGAGGTGGCGAGATAAATATTCGGTTGTTACACTGCACATCACAACAAGTCACTTGTTTTCAAGTCAGGTAAAAATGTTTAAAAGTATATGAGTTGGCCGGGCACGGTGGCTCATGCCTGTAATCCCAGCACTTTGCAAGGCCGAGGCGGGAGGATCACCTCAGGTCAAGAGTTCGAGACCAGCCTGACCAACATGGAGAAACCTGGTCTCTACTAAAAATACAAAATTAGTCCGGCGTGGTGGCGCATGCCTACAATCCCAGCTACTTGGGAGGCTGAGGCAGAAGAATTGCTTAAACCCAGGAGATGGAGGTTGTGGTGAGCCAAGATTGCGCCATTGCACTCCAGCCTGGGCAAGAAGAGCGAAACTCCATCTCCAAAAAAAAAAAAAAAACTGTATGAGTTAAAATTACATACTTCTAAAAGGTCAATACACTGATTTTTTAAAAAACGAATCACATTATACTAAATGAAAAATATTCGCTGAGGCCTTTTTTTAAACAGTATTTTCTTTGAGGCTCCAAGATGGTTTGATAAATCCATGAACTGTCAATCAATCAATTTATCAATCTGTGTTATCAGTCCCTGTTGCAGTAGTACCACCATATCCTTGAGGGATGCATTTAAGACCTCCAGTAAATGCCTGAAACCATGGATAGTACCAAACAGTACCCTATGCAGTATGTACTGCTTTTTCATATACATATATACCTATGATAAAGTTTAACTTATAAATCAGGCACAGTAAGATGTTAACAACATAACCAATAATAAAATAGAGCAATTATAAGAATATATCAGCGTTACTACTCTCGTGCTTTGGGCCATTATGAAGTAAAATAAAAGCGACTTGCACAAAAGAAGCACTGTAATACTGAAACAGCCGATCTGATCAATGAGACAGCTACTAAGTGACTAACGGGTGGGCCTCTACAGAGCAAAACATCCCACATAAGATAGAGCAGGACAGCTTGAGATTTCATCGTGGTACTCAGAATGGCATGCAAGTGAAAGCCTGTGAATGGTTTCTGGTATTTTTCATTTAATATTTTTGGACTGCAGTTTACCGTGGATTGAAAAAAAAACACAGAAAGCAAAAGCGCAGATGAGAAGGAACTACTGTATGTGAAAAGAATCATGACAGTTACCGAGGAGGAAAAAAAATATATATATATATATATATTTGAAATATATATATATATTTGAAACGGAGTTTCACTCTTGTTGCCCAGGCTGGAGTGCCATGGCACGATCTCAGCTCACCGCAACTTCCACCTCCCGGGTTCAAGCTATTCTCCTGCCTCAGCCTCCTGAGTAGCTGGGATTACAGGCATCCGTCACCATGCCTGGCTAATCTTGTATTTTTAGTAGAGATGGGGTTTCTCCATGTTGGTCAGGCTGGTCTCAAACTCCCGACCTCAGGCGATCCACCCGCCTCGGCCTCCCAAAGTGCTGGGATTACAGGCGTGAGCCACCATACCCGGCTGAGTAGAATATTAAAAAGCATAAGGTATAGGTTTTGCCCTTAGATTTGTAATTTGGTCAGGAAGAAATGCTTAAGTACATTAAAACACAAATGGCAACATAGAAAAGCAATACAAAAGCAGACAGAAGAAATGGATGACCAGTGGTCAAATCAGTAATGTAAACACTAAGTAAACATAATGTGGCCAGACACGGTGGTTCAGGCCTGTAATCCCAGCACTTTGGGAGGCTAAGGCAGGCGGATCTCTTGATCTCAGGAGTTTGAGACCAGGCCGGGCAATATGATGAAATCCCGTCTCTACAAAAAATACAAAAATTAGCTGGGTACGGTGGCATGTGCCTCCCAGCTACTTGGGAGGTTGAGTGGAGAGGATCGCTTGAGCCCAGGAGGTCAAGGCTGCAGTGAGCAGAGATTGTGCCTCTACACTCCAGCCTGGGTGACAGAGTAAGACCCTGTCTCAAAAACAAAGAAACAAAAATAATAATGCTTTCAGAAGAGAAATCATTGCAGAGCAAAATTGTATATCTGAAATTTTCATTATTTAACCAAGAAACACTGAAAGAGGGAAACACAGCAGCCTCACAACAGTTTGGCAAGAGTGTTCCCTTGCTCCAATGTTATGACCAAATTTGTAGGTCAAAACTATTGGGTATTTACATGTCTTTCAGACAGCAAATTAAGATCACGAATTGAGGAATGATTGGGGTGAACAAGCTATGCTTGAAAAACCAGAATGCAGAGAGCACCTTGCACACCTTTCTGAGAACAGGAAATGGGAGGAAGAACAACAGATATAGACGTAAACCTAGAGCAGATTAAGGGGTACATCAAAGGATCAGTTTCTGGGGAGACCTAAAATATCTATCATTTGAAATATTGACAATATGGTGCCATTGAATTCAATGTTTAAAATTTATTTCCTTGCTTTTTAAATAGAGGTGTCAAGAGCTGAGCTAACCATGCACCTCAGCTCACCGCACAGTCCTCAGACAGTGGAAGAGCCCTTGTTTCTCTATGTACTCATTTACTTATTCCCTTTTATTCCCATGTGTCACTCACTTTTCCCCCTTTCCTCATAGACAGCCACTCTGCCGTGTTTAATGTGTATGGTGACATTTCCATGTGTTCTTACAAAATGCATATTATTGTTTTGCCTGTATTTTTTGTAGCAGCTTCATCAAGATATCATTCACATACTACCTGATTCACTCATTTAAAGTATACAGTTCAGGCCAGGCATGCCAGGTGTGAACCTGTAATCCCAGCACTTTGGGAGGCCAAGGTATGAGGATCACTTGAGCCCAGGAGTTCAAGACCACCCTGGGCAAAAGAGGAAGCTGCCATCAATTAAAAAAAAAAAAAAATTAGTCAGGTATGCTGGTGGGTGCCTGCAGTCCTAGATATTCAGGAGGTTAAGGAGGGAAGATCCTTTGACCCCAGGAGGTCAAGTTTGCAGTGAGCTATGATCAAGCCACTGCACTCTAGCCTGGGTGACAGAGTGAGACTCTGTTTCCAAAATTAAATTAAATTAAAAAGTGTACAATCCAGTGGTTTTAGTCTGTTCCCAGAATTGCACAACCATCACCACAATCAATTTTACAATATTTATATCATTGCCAAAAAGAAAAAAAAATCCTTGTGCTCATTAAGGAGCTACTCCCCATTCCCCACTCTGTCTAAACTCTGACAGTCACTGATCTGCTTTCTGGCTCTGTGGGTTTGCTTATTCTGGACATTTCATATCAGTGGATCATGCATCATGTGGTCTTTTCTGTCTGTCTCCTTTCACTTAGCAAGTTTTCAAGGTTAATCCATGTTATAGCATTTATTAGTACTTCATTCCTTTTTATGGCTGAATAATATTTTATTGTATATATTTATCATATTTTACTTTATCCATTCATCAGTTAATGGACATTTGAGTTGTTTTACCTTTGGACTATTATGAACAATACTTCTATTAACATTCATATATGAGTTTTTGTGTGGGCATATGTTTTGAATTCTCATGGGCATATACCTAGGAGTGGAATTTCTGGGCCATACGGTAACTGTATATTTAATAATTTGAGTAATTGTCAAACTGTCTTCCAAAATGGCTAGATGATTTACACCAGCAATTTCTTTACAGTCTCACTGAGACGGACATTTACTATCTCTCTATTTTATTCTAGCCATCATAGTGGGTGTGGAATGGTATTGTGTTGTGCTTTTGTTTTGTATTTGCCTGATAGGTAACAACGTCGGGCATTTTTCACGTGCTCATTTCCATTTGTACATCTTCTTTGGAAAAATGTCCATTTCAATCTTTTGCCCATTTATAAATTGAGTTTGTGTCTTTTTATTATTGAGTTGTAAGAATTCTTCGTATATTCTAGATAGAGTCTTTATCAAGATTGTCTTTTCAATCTCCAAATAGTGTCCTTTGAAACACCAATTATTAAAATCTTGATGAAGTCTAATTTGCCTATTTTGTTGTTGTTGCTTGTGGTTTTAGTGTCAGATATAGGTTTATTTCTGGATTCCCAATTCTATTGCTCTGTATGTCTGTTTTTATGTCAGTACTACACTGTCTTAATTACTGCTTTGAAAGATTGTAAGATTTGAAATCAGAAAGTGTGAGTCTTCCACTTTTTTCCTTTTTCAAGATTGTTTGGGTGTATATATTTTGATTTATAACATATTTCATTTTTTAACCACATGTCCTTCTTACAGTTGATTCAAATCAAAGTCCCTGTAATAATTATATATAAAAACTGCCTTTTCCTCTTTGTAGAGATATTCTGGCCATTTTCTTTTTGAGATTGACATAGACCCGAAGGCCCCCTTGCTAAAGCTGACTGAGGCAACACTCTTGAACAAACCCTTTCTGGGATGGTGGCAGTTCTTCCTTCTTCCTCAAAGTCTGTTCTTAGACCAGGTCCCTTCTCTTGGCATTGTTTTTTTTTTTTTTATTTTTAATTATTTTAAATCTTAGACATAGAATTTTGTTAAACCTCTTTAGAACTTTGGGACAATTGCTCTGTCTCTGATCATTCCATTTGAACTGCTCAAACTGAAACTCAGTGAATGCCTTAATAATAGACTTTTTTGGAATATATTAAAATTATATGTATATATGGACAGGCATTGTGGCTCATGACTGTAATCTCAGCACTTTGGGAGACTGAGGCAGGTGGATCGCTTGAGGCCAGGAGTTTGAGACCAAGCTGGCAACACGGCAAAACCCCATCTCTACTAAAAATATAAAAATTACCCAGGCATGGTGGTGCTCGCCTGTAATCCCAGCTGCTAGGGAGGCCGAGGGACGAGAATCGCTTGAACCCAGGAGATGGAGGTTGCAGTGAGCTGAGATTACAGCACTGCACTCAAGCCTGGGTGACAGAGACAGACTCTGTCTCAAAAAAAATATATGTATATATACACACACACATATAAAAACATGCAAACAGAGACAAGAGCACAAATCATAATGATATAGCTATATACATATATATTTAATTTATGCAAATAATATTGTGAGAGACATAAACATATATATGTGTGCATATGTGTTTTCCACATACAACTCCTTTCATAACTGGCAAAATGTCAATTTGATTTTGATCCCCCCAGAGTGTACATTTTTATTTCAAACAAACGGTCGCTCAGCCGTTTTTTGGCACTAGGCTATCTCTGTTGACTATTTTTGTGTCTTGTGGAGCACACGTTCCCTAGTGCCACCACAAGGTCTGTGCCACCAACGCTGAGACTAGTGGCCAGCTGTTGCCTGGTACCATTTGTGACTGTCAGCTAAAATTCTGAAAGCAAAGTAACGTGTGGTGAGTGGATTTACCCGGAATGAGAGACTCTGTTGTTTTCTAAAATTTTAAACTATCCAATATATATCTCAAGAAATTATGTTTTAAAAAATAGTAAAAACACTTTCCAAAAAGCCAAAAAAAGTAACACTTTGCTCACATAAAAATCATGGTGTTTGGAGAGGATCCCTCTGCCTATTTTGAACAGAGTAACAGTGTCCATGCAAGTCACCTCTATCTTTGGTGAATGGGAGTGGCCAAGGCTCTTTAGGTAACAGTGACAGAAAACTGATTTGACATGGCAACGGTCCAAACAAGAGACATGCTATTTATGCCCATAACAAATCACTTGCTTTATACCACTTATGAATATCCTTTCAGTATTTTGAAAATAAATTGAGGTATTCAGTTTTTATTAGTATAACATTGATTTTTTTTTACATGCTCACTAGATGAACATTGACCAAATATTTAGATAATACCTGTTGGGAAAGTACTGAATTACTAGCCTGCCTGATCATCCCGCACATTTCAGTCCAAGATAACCTTCCCCAGATTTTCCATCTCCCATCAGAGGAGTTGCAAAAGGGTCTGAAGAAGTTTGGATAGGGAACCGGTGTGAACACAAGCCAAGATTTTCAGAAGGTAGCCACTGTGGCATGTCGTGGAGAGCAATTTTTCCAGGTTTATGGAAGGGCCAAGAAGAGCACATTCAAGGGGTTGTCTGATGGCAGGGCCATCATGATTTGCAAAGCACCCCATAGGTTTCACCAATGGACAAAGAAGGACCTTTACAGATACAGACCACCTGGGAATTCTGAGTGTACAAATGCACAGATGAAGTCACTAACTTACTTAACACTTTAGAACAGTGCAAAGCACCAGTCATGAATATTGGAAAGGAAATGTTATGATACAGGGGTAATCTTGATGAATACACATTCCCAAGAACAGGGCTCCTGCTGTGTATAGAGGGGTTAGGAATAAACCCTGGGCTTCTAAGGAGTGAATTAATAACCACAGAGGAGCAGAACTGGATGAAGACATTTAGAAATTGAAAATATGAAAACAGCAATATCACAGCTAACACTTCAGGGAAAAAAATTGTTTCAATGGATGAATAGCAGCCATAAACATGTAAATGCTGATCCCTTACACAACTCAAATTACAATTTAATTCTACTGGAGGATGGGGGGTATATCTTGAGGAGGGGGGGAGGGAGAGAGGAAAGGGGACTAAATCCTCTTCTCCTCTAGTGAGAAGACAACAGAGAATGACTGGAATGAAACAATAAGTGGTAACACAGTGCATTAATAGATACGTAAAGATAAACATTAAAAATAAGCAGCCAAAGGAGAGCAGATGACAGCAGTCAACTCTTTGGTAGGGGTATGAGGTGGGAATGTGGGAAGGGAAGCAGAAGACCACTACTTTTTATATCAAAACTTAGAGAACCATTTGCGTTCTTAAACTACTTTTATTGATAAAACTTTTTAAAAGGAGAAGGAGGAAGAACAAGAGGAGGAGGGAGAGGAATTGAGACAACAAATGAGTAAACTCAATAATCCGGGAACAAGGATAAGGATGGAATGGGGAAAAATGGAATTGAAAGGAGTTTCTTAGGAAACATGGAAAAGATTTAGTGCTTGAATGTGGAGGAGAGATACTGAGGTGGTTGAAGTCTCAAGCCAGTTTACTGGGAGAGAAGGATATACTTAGAGAAAAATAAACTAACATATTACACACATTGTCAATCTCATGCAATTAGCACATCGTATACTACATTGTTTTGTCATTGTGTAACTGTAGAATTTAGCACTTTATTTGTACAGGGCTATCGTTTTCACGAACTACATCATAAACATCATCATTATATAGTATCCATAATTGGCAAATAGCACAGCACACCACAATGGACAATGCAGTTCAGAGAGAGAATGTGAATGGGATTAGAAAAGAGTCATTATGAATGAAAATGATTGGGAAATAATTCCAAAGGAAAGAACATACGAGCAGGCAATAGGCCTGTTTGTTATAACAGTCAATTTATCAAACAATCAATTTGCCAAATGACAAATTTGCTAAAATTTGTCAGAAAATTCATTTGCAGCAGTGTCACCCCAAGAGACATCCACATAGCCAGGAGCAGAAAGGGACACGGGTGTCTAAACTATTGGTAGCCCAAACTGATAGATATTTGAGAAGTCTAACAAATCTCTAGCTACAGGGCTACAATAAAGCTTTAAGGAAACTAAAATGTGGGGAAAGTCTCCAGTTAAGGTGATAAATTGATGCCTCAGCAAATCAGTTTGTGGAATTGACTTTCAGTAAACTGGCCTGTGGCAAACTCACTGCCAATGAATTGATGTTTGCTATGTGGGCCTGCTTCAACATCTAGAACTGAAATGTATAAACACTGATTCCATTCTGCAGCCCCAACCCAATGATGTTGAATACTTTTTTACTGCAACCAGAAGTAAGGCATACACTTTACACCATAACTACACACACATACATGCATGTACGGACACACACACACACAAAACAAAAGATTCACATTGTCCTTACTTCAGACAATGCACCATTTCTTTTCTTCTTTTCTTAAAAAAAATACTGGCTTAAACCTGCAGTTTAGAAAACCTTATAACAGCAAACCTGTTTAAACTTGATTATATAGTGGAAGGTCAATATTCCTATAGAACCAAACAAATATGTTTAACATTTTTGGAGAAAACAATGATTGTAATTCCAGCTTCATGTTCTGTAATACAATTCTCCACTGCAATGGGCTGCGCTGCTCTAAATCCTGCTGAAGGACTGTGGGGAGATCTTGCAGCTCCAGATCCCTGGTATGACTGCCATGGCCCGACGGGTAGTTGGTTAAGGAACTAGGAGGGACATACCTTAATCCTAAGATACCTCACTAATTGTCCTTTTCCTTTTCTACCAAATCTACCTGTTTCACTCTCCACTGCTAGAACTTGCTATCTGCCGCCTTTAGGAGCTGCTCTTTTCCTTATTGGACTAATAAGCCAAACACTATCTTAAGCTCCTCACTTCCTCTCCTGTCCTGGAATCAAGTCACCAATCATTTGAGGCTTCTTAAATTTTTTGCTGTATTTGCATTATCCCTTTTTTCTTCTCCCTGGGACCCTGGAGGAAAAGATAGAATTGCACATGGATTCTGGTGGTGGGTTTTCAAGTGCTGTAAAGTTGATTCATCATCATTTCAAGAAAAGCCAGACCTGGGATGTACTGACTTGGCTTTCAGGTCATCTGGCTAAAACCACTATTTTACGATGTAATTTCCAATTCAGTGACATGTCAAGTATCTGAGGGGAAAATGATTTAAAACACATATGCCAAGTGCTATTGTATAGCTCTTCATTTCACCATGCATTTAAACAAATTAGATACTGATTGTACTTCAAGTGTAAAATGCTGAAGGCCTATTCTGTCCTTTTGAGTTCAATTAAATTTTTAATTACTCAGTAAAAGGAGACACATGGGGAAGGAGAGGAGACATTTCACCAAGGATTGTCCCAAAATTAAGAGCTGAAGAACAATGTGATTTTCATCTGCTACTGTTCACTAATGATGAAACAATGCTTTTTTATGAGCTCATTTTGTTCTCATATTTTTTCAGTTTTGACCATCTCCATTTGTCCATCTCCAAAGGATTTGTATCCGCCCTACTGGAAACTAATAGCAAAGATTAGCATCAAATACAAAGAATAAGTAAAACCCTTGCCTGTTTTCAGGTATTCACAATTTCTGGGATTATATCCTTTGCAGCTGGAGCTTTCCATATTGGAGTCAGCCCAAAATTTAATTTAGGGAGAAAGTTTGATTAACATTCCTTCGGTTACGAGGCCTTTATAAAGCAAAGTGTTTTCTTGGCACCTTTGTTAGATTTTTTTTTTCCTTCCTTATCCATGCAAGTATTTTTAGAGGAGGAAAGGATGGAGCCAAACTTTGAAACAGACTTACTAAGAAGGTGAATGTGAAGAACTTAGTTTGCAAAGCTGAGAAAATGTAAAAGTGAGAGTATTATATCAGTATTTGAGTACCCTGAATAGCTACTATGCATGTTGAATAATTCTAGTGAAATAGGTAAAAATCTGTGTTGAAACTCCAGTGTCCCATTAAAACATAATTCTAATGAGGAGAGATGGCAGTTATGGTGCCTGTTTCAGTTATTCAGGATCATTCGGAGAAATTCACTTTTGCCACCAACTAACCTTCTAACCCTAGCAAACTGCTGGGAAATTTTGTGCTACTCCTCGAAATAGGACTGGTTGAAGACTGTGAGTGATGACTAAACTATCGCTATTCCAAAGACCTTCAACTGCATGGTACCTGATAGGCACTTGATAAATATTTATTGACTGATTAAGCAGTGCCTGATTATAGTACAAAGGATATATTTATTCCTCCTGGAAGCAGCAGTGTGTAGTGACAAAATACTGAATTTAGAGTTAGAAGTCTATCCTACCAATTTGCCAGCTAAGTGATTTGGGAAAATATTTTTAAAATCTAAGGTTCTATTTTCAAGTCTGTAAAATGGGAAGAATTATGTCTACCTTGAAGAAGGGTTGTGGGAGAATTAAATGGGGTGACAGTATGTAAAATGCCTGACACACAGGGGTTCTCAGCAAATGCTAGTTGAATTGAATTCCAGATTACTCATTCTTGGGAAGGAGTTCATCTCTAATTTTAGCCTTTCCATCAATAAGTTTGATACGTTTATTTTGTTCTCTGGAGTATTGAGTAGTCCTCCTCCCTTCAAAAATAATCAACTCATTTTGGGCGAAGTACAGACACAAGTAAGAATAAAAGGAATATTAAATATTACAATGGCAATAAAAATAACTAAAATCTTTGCGATATGAATAAGCTCACAGAGCAGCCCAGACTTTTTGGTATACATTGTCAAGGAAGGCAGTGAATCCAATAATGTTAATAACTTCCCTATGTAAGGGCAACGGCAGATTTTCACAAAGAACTCAACCCATTGTAATTTTATGCCATCCTCTTATTAAGAATGGCATCTTGACAGTTACCTAAGCTCATATTATCATTGTTGATTAAATTAATATGAGAAGGATGACAAGTGCTGAGATACTTCCCTTCAAATAAGATGAAAACAGCATCCAAGGAATAAGGAAAAAATACAAGCGAAGAGGGCAAAAATCAGCTGAGTTAGCAGGGGCCACTCTAAACAGATGCTTAGCCTCTCAAGAGACTGACAGCTCCAGTATGTGACGGGCCAGGCAGTTTGGGAGCTGCCCCTTCCTTCTGCCAGACCAGATGATGATTAGCAACTGACACATGAATAGGAATAGCTGGGCCTGGGCCTGAAACTGCAGGGAGGGGCACTGGTCCCAGCCAACGAGCCTGCAAAGCAGTTGGAGAATAGAAAAATGCAAATGTCCTAGGTCTCCTCAGCCATCAATTCAGAATCTAAGTCCCAGTATATAGTCAGCTGTTTCAGGAAGATAAAGAACTGTTTTTAGAAAAAGATAGCCATTTAAAAATCAGCTTAGGATTGTTCTTATATTTCAGAAGCTTTTTATTTCCAATAACATTCCTATAGAATATCACCCCTGAACATGTTAATATTTGAAAAAAAAATAAAAACTTATATCTTCCTGAATTAGGTTCTACTCATTTTGCCAATATCCTACTTCTAATGGAGGCGGTGAATCATTAAGACAAAATTTTGGGAACCTCTAAGATATCAAAAGTGATTTAAAATAACATGAAAATTGTATTTCCATGGTCTTGCTTTGCCTAACCCAATGCTTTCTTTCCTTTAAATGAGTTGGCATCCCAATGTTTTCACATATACTAATGAGCTAACAACAATACTCATGGATTTTATACTAATCTATTTGGAAATAAAGAAGATAGCCTTGTGATTTTACCAGCATTTGAAGCACCTCCTCAAAGAAAAATCATTCTTAGTTTATTTTGCCTCTCTCAGACTGGGATAGGATATGACTTGCTCTGCAGCCCACGAAACAGAGTGAAGAGCTTCCATCTCAGCTTCCACAGATTACCATGTTCTACTACATTTGGCCCAGCAGATTCTCTGCCCACTAAATCATCTGAAGCAACAGATGGATCCCACAATTGCCAATAAATATTTGTGAAAGGGGAGACTTGCTGCAGAGATTTCCTGTGTTTTAGAGCTTTTGCTGCAATGATACTTTTAGTTTTTCATCTTAGAAATTATTTTTCTTTGTAATTTGAGATGGAAGTCAATGATGAGTATCATCTTAGGATGTGCAGAGCAGTAATAAACTAAAATCAAAAACCAAGATTCTCTCATCTCATGTGTTGTTTTCAGTTTGCTTCTTGAGCTTAGCACCTCACATCTTCTTGGTCTACCTTTTACTTCTGCTCTGGCGGCAGCTCACTGTGGCCCCACAGCATCTCACTCCAGCTCCACCCTGCTGCCTCTTACTTCTGCCCCAGGTGAGGGTGCCCGGTAGTAAGCCGATTACCTTCTGCACAGGCACAAAGCTTGAAATGTGGAAGGGTAACACCTCCTGGCCCAGCGCTTGTCCACCGAAGACAGGAGCTGATGGGTAAATGTTACCCTACCCTCTCCCATTTCTCCAGTGTATAATGTGGAGCTCCGCAGATGGGCCCAGAGGAACCGAGCCCCAACCGTCCACGATAGTGGAAATCAACTGGACAAGGCCCCCCAGGCCTGGTTTTCACCTCCCTCACTCCTGTTCCCTCATCTCAGCATCTGCTTTCAAGGGACACAGATTAAACTCCTACCAATGGTGACTGTTTCTTTTTGTCCTTAGCAATACCAGACATTATCTACTTTTTAAAGTGTTTTCAGTCTGGCAGGAAACAAATCTCACTGTTTTAATTTGCATGTGTGATTATTAGTAAGTGAAAGAGAAAACATTTTTTAAAATTACAAGTAAACCACAATAAAAAATCAGTAGTTTCTCCTAAGATAAAAACCGACACTTTGCTGCCTACTTCAGAAAGTAATGAAGGTATTACTTTCTGATTTTCACACCACAGATATGATGCCAAGGAGTCTTTTCCTACTACCTTATAGCTCTTGAAATGTTAGCACAGGATCAGGAAATGATGGGTGTTATTTGAATTTGGGCCTTTGTCTATATGTGACAGACTTTCATAAACTGTTAGAGATGGACTAGATGTTAAATATCACCAAATTGAGTATCCTGACTTAGAAAATGGAGACGCTAAGACCCAGTGAAGAGAAGTGATGGAGAGACTCACCATTTGTGACACAGACAGGGGTAGCCCTGGCCTGGAACTCCTGACTCTTTGATGCTTTTCTTGCTAAGTCATGCTGCCCTTTCTTCAGAAATTGATCATTTGGCTTTCCCAAAACATCCTCACTCATGGTATTTTATAAGACCGCATTTACTATTGAAATAAGAAATGTTATAATTTCACTATAAAGTCATCACAAAGAATGATTTTTTTAAAGAAAAATGTCCTGAGACATGATATCTTTGTAGGAAACATTATAATGGTGAGCTCCGGAGAGAGCTTTCTGAAGTGTCCCAAACTGCAATTTATCACTGGAATACTGGGATACTAGTTTAAAGGTGACATAAAACATGAAGTCAGCGTGAGTATCTAAAATACACAAAACAAAACTGAGAGTTGCTAATGCAAAATTAAGACCAATAAATAGGCCAGGCACAGTGGCTCATTTCTGTAATCCCAGCACTTTGGGAGGCCGAGGCAGCAGATCACTTGAGATCAGGAGTTCAAGACCAGCTTGGCCAACATGGTGAAGCCACATCTCTACTAAAAATACAAAAATGATCTGGGTGTGGTGGCACACGCTTGTAATCCCAGCTACTTGGGAGACTGAGGCATGAGAACAGCTTGAACCCGGGAAGCAGAGATTGCAGTGAGCCAAGATCCCACCACTGCGTTCCAGCCTGGGTGACAAAGCGAGACTCCATCTCAAAATAAATAAATAAATAAATAAATAAATAAATAAATAAATAAATAAATAAATAAATAAAGTCTCAGAGATCTTAAATTTTTTAGAAGCCTATACCTACCAGCATAAGGGAGCCTGGACATCTAGATCTCACAAGACTACATTATAGAGTTAACTTTGTCTCTTTGGATACGTTAGAGATTTACCTTAAGTTTTCACATGTACAGTTTTTATTTATTATAATAAAACTATGTAAAATAACGAAAGTTAAAAGTCATTGAAGGTGATTCATATATTTAGGACAAGTGATTTTTAAATGCATAATTTAAACTCCTATTATGGTTAGTTAACCTATAATAACTCTGTTGAGTTTGTTTCAGCCATATATTATTTCAGCTAGGGAAGAGCTAATATTTGCAAGGAACCTACTAAATTCTATGCATTTTAGATAATTTCAACTTTATTTATTGCTATCCCCTGTCCTATTTTGAGTTCCCCCAAAAGGGGACCTTCAGATGGGATTCCAGTTCAAATAGTTGACTCAGGAGGTGAAGGAAACACTGGCTACTACTGTGGGTGACTAGAGCCTAACCTTGCTGGAAAATAAAATCCAGAAGTCATTGTAGAACATACCTGAATTGTCCTACCCAAAGGGCAGGAGAGGTAGTAGGTTGGTCAGTTTTTAGCAGCCATCTCTGGAAGTAGATGGGAGAGCTCTAATTTGTAGCATTTGCCGATTTCTGTAGTGTAAATGCTCCCACCATGGCCAATTTTAAGCACCAATGCGACATCATTGAACTTAAGAGTTTGGAAGAAGTATGCACTCTAGGCTCTCAAGTTGATGCAAGCCACCTCTAGCACGCCATCTGCAACTTGCATCATTGGCTAAGGACTGCTTAGGATCAGCAGCAGAGCCCACTTCCAGCCAGCCATATACTCAGCAAATTGAGTGTCACAAGCCAGACAAATACAGGTGCTGCCATGGAAATCTGGCTTATGTGCACCAGATAGTGGTAAGGTGAAAGGAAAAGGGCGAGGCCCCAAAAGGGACTACTATATCCCTGTATTAATGATGACTAAAGTGTGTACAGCTTGCCAAAAGGCACACAATCATGGAAGAGCTGAGATTCAAACATAGACCTGGCTGATAGCAAAGCCTTCTAGTCTGTGTCACGCTGTTCCACCTACAGAAAGCTGTACATCTCACAATGCCTTAGTGAACAAATAAAACTGTATTGTGTTACTTAGGGTCAATTAGTCTTCTCTAACAAGTAGATCTAAATAGGCAATGGCTTAAGACGAAGGAATTATATTCCTGGGTGGGAATTCGAGTTATCTAGGGGAGGTCCTCCTTCCAGTCATTCAGGGACCCTTTCACTGTTTCTCTGCCATCCTCTGGGCCATGGTAGTCATCTGTATTCAGCTGTGCCATTTCTTGAAATCTATGGATCATATGCTGTTGATGACAGCTAGTCGCATGGCCATACCTAACTGTAAGGCAGGCTGGAAAACTCAGCCACTGGCTAGGCAAGTGCTTCCCCACTACAGCTGCATGGCAATCGCTGTGGAGAAGGACTTTGGTTGGCAGCTAACCCTCTCTATCACAGTTTCCCATAGAGTCTTTAGATAATTATTGTTTTCTATTTCTTTGTATAATGAATTTTAATATCTATAGTAATTCAAAGGTAAATTTTTATGTCTAGTTTATGAAGATTTTTCAAAAATAAGATTTGAAGCAGCTTGGTACTTTCGGTTAAAAAATAATGCAGAATGTAGTATCCCTTTCTGCATTCAAAGGGGTATGTATTGGTGAAGAACTTCATGGTAATATTTTCACTTGAGAAGCTTAAGACATTAGAGAATGAAAGCTGTATTGAAGCAAGAACACTGAAAGATCTCATAAATAGGTTTCTCACTAAGAAAATAGTAGCTAACCACAGAAAAACAACAAAGATATTTTACATATATTATGTTATCATAATGGATACGCATTGCTGCTTTGAGGTTAAAAGAATGGGCGGTGGGCCCAGAGTATCTAAGTTCAAATCTCACCTCCACTGCCTCTGAATAGTCTTAGTTAAGTTACTTAACCCCTCTGCTTCAGTTTCTTCATCTGGAAAATGGCGATGATGACAGTGACTACCTCACAGGGTTATTGTGTAGATTAAATAAGTTAATATATAGGCAGCACTTATCACTGTGCTTCCTATGGCACATAGTAAATGTTTAATACATGTTTATATTTAATGATAATTTTAAACACCTTTTGTTCTCCAGAAACTTCCAGGATCCTCTTCCCCAAACCTTTCAGGTTGGTTTTATGTTGCGGTGGTACACACACCTAGAGACATTTTTCTTTCCTTTTATGGGCTTCTATCCAAATACTCAATGCCTTTCGACTGTATGACCCCTAGCACCACCTTGACCACAGTCTACTTCTCCAGGTTCCACCTCCTCCCTCACACTACCAACAATCCCTTCTCCTCACAGAGGCCCCTGAAGTGCACTTTTAAGACCTGAGTTTACTACCCCTCATTTTCCTTAAACTTTCCTGAGTCTTCATTGCAAAACTGCTTCTTTTCTGCCATTCTATTTTTCTGCCTTTTAGATTCCCAGTTTCCCTGATCCCCCATTCCCACCAATTGCCCCCAGTAAGAGGTTCAGAATATAGATAGAGTTAAATTCTTACCTTTTTCTAAAATGAATGCACAATTGAGTTTGCAGATGAGGTAGTTTTATTTCAAGGAAGGGGAACTCCCTGTTAGGGAGGGAGCGTTGTGATTAAAGGTCAGATCCTAATAACTCTTAGACAGTTGGTATTTCATAATCAGCTAAACCAACTCTTGTTCACTGAGCAACTGCTGCATGCAAGGCACCAAGGTAGGGACCCTCTGGAGGTGAGATGATGAAAACGAAATGGTCTCTGCTCCAGAGTCTCATAGGAATTGGAAAATGTGCACACAGACACAAGTGGCTCCAATGCAAGGCAGGCTTTGTAAATATCCAGAGGAAAAGGGCATTGTCTTGTTTTCTCTGCTCTCAGTACCTCTTATTCCTCCCAGAAAAGGGCCTGCCCCTTAGCAGGTTCTTAGCAGTACCTCCCTCAGACCTGGGCAGGAGACTACCCCGGCCCTGTGTTTTAGAGTACATGATGTGTCACAAATTTGGAAATTGAAATTGACTCAAGAACACACAGCTGCCCTGATCACTGGGATCTAGTGCACAGCGGTGGCTGGGCAAACGTCTGCTCCGGCGATCAAAACTAATGAGCCACAGAGAAGCGCAGCTTCACATGCCTTGCCCCAGGGCTTTCAAATGTCAAGAAGTTTTGTAGATGCTGATGCTGCCACTGATGTTGGAAACAACACCACTTTGGACACAGCGAAGATCTCACTGGTAGAAGTTTTCAGTAAGAGAAGAGACAAACGCGCTAACTTGTCAAATCTCTTCCCTCACATAACAGAAACGCAATGGATTCCTGAATAACATGTCACGTCCTGGTTGTCTGAGAGTCCATGTTCTCGTTTCCCTTTGTGTTCCACTTCATGGATCCCTAACTACTCACAATATATGGGCAATATTAACAGCATTTACATACAAACACTAAGGAATATTTTGCAGTATTAAACATTATGTATGACTTATATTTGTATTTATATAGATTTGACAAAACATTTAAAGTATGTTGTCCATATTTTAGCAACTATGTGGCTCTTGAATGCTAGAAGTTCAAATAGCTTTATTTTAATAAAATATTTGATAATCAAATTTTCAAAAGTTTTAAAAGTTCAGCTTTATTTAAATATTTTTATTTAAAATTTTGATGTTTGTCAAATTTGTATTTTGAATTGATTTTTACCTTTTAATAATAATAGATCATTGGATTGTTTCAAGTGACTGAACACAAATTATGTGAAATATCCTAATATAACAACATAATTAGTAAATTTGTTGAAATTAAAGATAGAAAATTAATTTCATAAAAAAATTGCATATTACGTGTCTTTATTCCTCATCCAAACATTGTCAGCCCATTAATGGACTGCAATTAAATACAACTATCTTTGATATTTTGTCATATCAGTCATATAAAAGCCAGAACTTTACATATAATATTCAATTTTGTCTTTATAAAAGTATACTTATCAAAGTGGAATCTAGAACATATTTTACTTACTGTTGGCTTACAGTTTAACTTGTAAATAATTAAAAATGTTGTAAGGGGCCTCCATCTGTATTCTTGCCCTGACCCTGCAAAAGTTAGGAAAAGGATTGGCCCAGGGGTGGTGTAGTGAGGGTTTTAGGGGTGAAGTGGATTTAAGGAAGTGTTTTCAGGAGAAGAGGACTAAGACAGTACGATATATTCCTAACTAGGGGGAACAGATATTTGTGGCTGGAGCTCAGGCCTCAGGACAGAATGTACTATGGTGAGAACTGAACTGTCAATGGTAGAAAGTAAGGGAGGTGATAGACTGGGAGTTCTATGAGGGTAAATGTCATACCTACTTTGATCTCTAGGGTATGCACAGTGTCTAGCACATAGGAGAAAATGCACTTGATGTTTGTTTAATGAATCAAAGAATGTAGATTCCATACAGTGTGGAACCATTAAAGGGTTTGAGGAGAGAGGACAGAATCAGAACTGTAATTGAGAAAGGTAACTCCAACAGTAGTGGCTAAAATGTATTTGAAAAGGTAGCTAGTAGAGGTGGAAAGACTAATTTTCTTAGTTATGTGTTACTACAGTCATGCATCACTTAATGACTGGGATACATTCAATACATTACAAGAAATGCATCGTTAGGTAATTTTGTCATGGTGTGAACATCATAGAGTGTATGTATACAAATCTAGATAGTATAGCCTACTACACACATAAGCTATACGGTATAGCTTATTGCTCCGAGGCTACAAACCTATATAGCATGTGACTGTACTGAAGACTGTAGGCAGCGTAACACAATGGTAGGTATTTGGGCATCCAAATATATCTAAACATAGAAAATGTACAGTAAAAATATGGCATTATAATCTTCTGGGACCACCATCATATATGTATCCATCATTATGCAGCACATGACTATAATTTATATCTAATGCATTTCTTCTTTATTTCCTGAACATATACATGTGGATTATTTTTCTTACATGTTAATCCTGACCTAATAAAGCATTTAACAATCCATAAAACTCATTGGTGTTAGGTACTATAGTTCTAGGTCTGCACTGTCCAATATGCCAGCTACCTGCAGCCTTTGAGCACTCGAAATGTGGCTAGTCTGAATTAAGATGTTAGAAATGTCCTGTCAGTGTAAAACACACACCATATTTCAAAGATCTAGCACCAAAAAAGAGAAACTACCTCATTTGTAATACGTTATACACTAATTACTCATGAAAGTAATTTTTTAGATATGTTACATAAAATATATTATTGAAATTAATTTCACCTGGTTTTAAACGTGTCTACTAGAAAATTTAAAATTATATACGTGGATTGCACTATATTTTGTTAGACAGCATTCCTCTAGTGCATGACAATTTTTGAAAATTTATATTTATTGATTTATTTTTAGAGGCAGGGTGTTGCTCTGTGGCCCAGGCTGGAGTGCAGTGGTATGATTATGGTTCATTGCAGTCTGGATCTCCTGGGCATAGTCCATCTTCCCATCTCAGCCTCCTGAGTATCTGGGAATATAAGTGTGTGCCACCATGCCCAGTTACTTTTTTTTTTTTTTTAATTTTTTTAGAGATGAGGGTCTCACTATGTCACCCAGGCTGGCCTGAAACTCCAGGTCTCAAGTAATCCTACTGTTTCGGTCTTCCAAAGTGCTGGGATTACAGGCGTGAGCCACTGTGCCCAACCCCATGCCAACTTTGTATACCTCTTTATAGCAGCTTTGGCCACAAAACAATGGAAATCAATTGCAAAGTGAAGGTGCAAATGTTGCAAAAGATGCAGAAGTGAACAAAGCCAATGAAAGTGGTCCTGAACTGCTCAGGTCACATGCAAAGCCTTGTGAATGCAGGATTCAGCAGAGTTGTACCAGGAAGTCGGTAAAAGGAAGAAAACACTGACAAGGACACTAGTCTAAAGAAAGCAATTGAGTATTACAGGAGGATCTTGGGAAAATGTATGAACCCTTCAAATATTGTTTGCAAAAATGATAGCCCTGACTAAACCACAAAGGTCAAATGGAAAAAGAGTATCTCAGTATGCATCAAAAAACAGCAACCACGATGGCCATTCAAAGAATTCAATCAGTGCATGATTGTAAAGTGAGAAGAATTTTGCTTACTCTGAGGCAAATTAAATTTAATAAGTTATAGTTGTATTCTTAAATATAAAATTCCAATTCAAGTACTTTTCATTATTTATTACGAAAACTAATTTCTGATTTTAAGAACATGCAGATACATGCAAAATGTTTAGAAAGTTTATTAATAAAAGGGAATCATATATATCTCTTAAGTATTTTACTTTAACTTAAAACATATAAACAACAGTGTTTTGTTTTGGTTGGTTTGGGGTTTTCTTGGTCAATATTTGGCTGTAGGGCCTTAGTCTTTAGAATGTGGGTCCACCGTTTAGAGTTCCATGTATCTTTCACGTTGCCTACAATTTTCAGTTTTAGTTTCTTTAAAGCAAAGTGACTCCTGATAGATACCTGCAAAGTAAATTCTAGGCTTGAATGCTTTCTTCCCAATCTTTCACAATGGTCATACCCACAACTAATTTGACAGAGATTTTTTTCAGTGCCTCGCCTCCAATACTTCCTACTAACACATGGTAAAGGAAGAACACCCTTTCAATTAAGTATGTCCTCTGATTATTTTTCTCTTAAAAAATCAGTGTGTCCATATGCAAATGCACAATGATAACCTGAATATTCACATAAGTGATTAAAATAAAAATGACTACAAGCATCAAAAACTATTTGAAAGACCGGCACTTAGGTTTCGCCATGGTGATATGTGGTGGCTAGGAAGAAGTTAGAGAATTGTTAACTAATTGACAGTGTTGCACTGGGTACCGCCTCACTTTGATCCCCAGTTTCAATCATTTTCTCTCAAAGCATTTCACTTCATTTTCACTGGAACAACCTTTTTTTTGCACATACATACTCATGTTTTATTAATTTAATAATCAATTGTGTAATATTTAATTATATTTCACAAGGAACAGTGTAACAGGCGGAATCAAGTTTGGGAACAAGTACAATGGATTCTCACGGGACCCATAACTCACCTAGTGGGAACAGAAGTATGCAGGTGTACACCAGCCACTGGCCTGAGCATTTATTGTGCTGTGTCATCTGCATGTTGTACAGCACACAGTAATGGCTGGTATCTGTTACTGGATGAGTCAGCTAAATGGAGGCTCGTTAAGAGACCTTCTACTATAATGTCATTTACAGTGCCCTTGTAGGGAACCAATTATCCCACTGATGACAGGATTTTCTGACTTAGAACATCTGAAAACACCTGGGAAGTATGTTGTCTGGAAAGAGCATGCAGAAACCAAATTCTAGTCCCAGCACTCCTGCAAGTATTCCATAATAAATATTTGTAAGCTTGAAGGAACACCAGCTTTTACCCTATTCTCAAGGTTACATTATTCTTTTATGTTTATCTGAGGTATAGATCTCACAAACAGCCATGAATATGTGAATACACTCACATACTGATGGATCTGGAATTCTACCAGTCAGCCTGATAAATACCCACTAATAAAAATATTTGTAGATCGGAATATTTTGTTTATTCATTTTTGTAGAAATTAAAAACAACAAACAATATCCTCAGAGGAGAAAAATTCCTGCATGTGCACAGTAGGTGCTTACTAAATATATGATGAATCATGTACAGGCTGAAATAATTCTCCCAATGTATATTATGTCTGCTCATTCTAATATTTGTGATATTTATGCACAGTGAGGAAATGCCCAGTGTCAAAAGGGATCCTCAACGTGAATATGGTGTAGGAACTGAAGTGTGATGTAGTTTCCGGAAGCATTATGTGAAGGCAGTGATCTGTAATGCAACGGTATAAAGGTTACTGAAATTGTCATGAAATTGCATGCGTGAAATCATTGCAAGGTTTACGTCCCAGTGAGGATGGAAATGAAGAGCTTGGAAATAGGAACCAGAGCTTTCAGTCTAGAAACAACCTTGGAAGAAATACAAGTCTCCTGAATGTCATTAAAGAAATCATATTAAGAGAATTCAGAGCCTACAGTACTTGATATTTGACATCCACCTCTCTGCAGTAACATAGAGCAGGATTGAACAGCACCAAAACCAGAGCTAGAGTCTTAATCACGCATAAGACTCAGAAACTTTGGTAGCAATCCCATACAGTTAAATGCTCCTCAAAACTTCTATTAACATACAGCAGAGGGAGAACACCCTTTTCAGTTAAGCATGTCTTTTGGTTCTCTAAGAAATCAGTGTGTCCATATGCAGACGCATAATGACAACCTGAATATTTACGTAAAAAATTAAAGAAAAAAAATGACTCAAAGCACCAAAAACTGTGGGAAAAGGCCAACACTTAGGTTTCTCCATAGTAATACGTGGTGGCTGGAGGAAGTTAGAGAATTGGGTCTAGTTGATAGCGCTGCGCTGGGTAGCCCTCTCCCTTTGATCCCCCCCAGTTTCAACCACTGTACAAAGAGTCAAAAATCAAAGTTTTGCTGGAATATCCTTTTTACTTTGCTACTCTGGCTTAAGTCTTCCACTTACTTTTCTCACTTACAGGTACCTGAATATGTGCGTGCAAATTTAAAAGTCTTCAGATCAAAATAGGAACAAGGAAAGTTTATCCGTTTCAGTTTAGGATTTGGTGGGTGTGGCAATCCGGAAAAACCTGGGAAATAACTACTGTTTGGTTTGAATGATACGTTTGAGTGCCATTAAAAGAGTATATAATTATAGCCTAAATGTAGACTTAATTTTTAACAGATTTATCTGAACTTTCAAAATTTGTACCGTTGAGTGTAACGATCTAAAACTATCTTACGGGAGATGTTACAGCAGTTTTCAAAACATTGAGCTAATATGAAATCCGGACTTTTTAAAATTCCTCTGATCTAACCTGCTTACGCAGTTAACATTATATCTGGGAAAGGGGTTTTCATTTTACCTAGTCTCAAGAAGTCAATGGAATTTTTCTGTAAATAGTTCAGGCTTTTGTCTAAATATGTGAAGACTGACAAGATTACCTCCGTGAGAATCCGTACTCCCCACCCCTAACTTCCCCCCTCCTTAATCATGTTTCACAAAGTAAATCTACAGACGCTCCTCCTGGGTTTTGGGAGATTCCCCATCCTAAACAAACCAGCTGGAGGAAAGGCAAGGAAGGAAGAAATATACGCAACACAGAAGCTCTCCTCAGTTGACAAAAGGTCAAAAATCATTAACATGTAAATGTTGCTTTTTCCATCCCAAAGCACCTTCTCACGTAGAGTCCAGGAACTAGGGGCAGCCCGGCCCTGAAGGGGTGGGGACAGAGGGAACCCGGCCGGTGGCCCGACCCTGCAGGGAAGAAGGACGTGCGGCGAGCAGCACTGGATTCGGGGAGGGCCGACCTGGCCGAGGGTGACATTGCCGAGCATTTCCTGGCACAGCGCTGGTCCCTTCCCTAAACGCGCTCTATGTGGTCCTGTACGCGACTGTTTTTCCCAAAGGCAGTCAAGGAAAAACTACTAAAGATCGACCAGGGCACCCCCTTCCTTTCCTCCCCACCACGGTTTCTCAGAGGCTGTGGGGACTTAGTGCGGGTAGGGGGTAGCTGTCCCAAATGAGCAGCTTAAGGATGTAACGTATTACAGAAAACTTTGAAGTTTTGTTATTTGTAGCACAGGGATAGGAGTGGGACAATAGAGAAGGAGTGTTTTCTTTTCAAAAGAAAACAAAAACAAAACTTTTATTTTTCTGGTCCGCGGCAGCCTGCCTGCTAAACGTTGACTTGCTTTCGCTTTGCAGCAGGCGACGGTCCCGGGCGCCACCTGCGCGTCGGTGGGAGGCTGGTCCGCGCCTGGGTCCCTTGACGCCCACTGCAAACGGCAATGCGAATGACAGACTGTAAACCCTCTCGCCTGCGTCCCTTTCAAGCACCAGAAACCCAAGTCGGAACTAATTCTTTCTTTCGAAAGCCGCAACTCCCCTCCGGCGAGCTCCTGCGGGGCCGGGCCGAGATTGCGGAGAGGAAGCGGCGCGGCGCTACCGCCAAGGCTCCTCCTGTCGCCGGTGAGGCCGGGACTACCTGGCGGCGCGGCGCGCGCAGCGCTGAGTTCAGAGCACCTCTGCCCCCTCCCTCTCCCAGTCCACCTCGTCCGCCCGCCCTCTCGCCCGGCCGAGAGCACAGCCCACTCCCTCCCACCTGGGGCCGCCGGGCCGCCCTCCGCCCGCACCTCTGCCGCAGGACGGACCCACGCGCCGGCCAGTCGGTCAGTCCAGTCCAGGCGCCCGGCGGGCCGCGCTCACGCAGTTGGCGCAGGAGGCCTTACGCTGGCGGCGCAGTGCCCGCCCCCTGCGTTCTCCCCGCCCCCTCCCTCCCTCGCAGGGGCCGAGCGAATGTAGCCCGCGAGAGAAAATGGCGGCGGCGGCGGGGAATCGCGCCTCGTCG
>NW_012115289.1:4063700-4064127 GCF_000951035.1 Colobus angolensis palliatus | reverse complement strand
GGCCCCCGCCGGGTGAGCAGCGCGGCCAGGGCGCCGCGGGGACTTGGGAGCTGGCGGAGGGCAATGAATGAACCCCGGGTACCATGCACGGCGTCCCGGGGCTCAGCGCAGTGAGGCTACGCGTCGCTTGCCGGGACCCGCGCGCCTGAGAACCCCCCGACTCCTCCGGAGTCGGGCGGCGCCCCGGACCCAGAGCCTGGGGGGACCGGACGGGGACGTGCGGAAGAGTTTGTTATTGTTTGCAGACATGTGATAGGCGTGCGAGCCTCTCTGCGGGGAACCGTTGCGAAAAGGTGTAGGGGGCCACGGCTGGCTTTGTGGGACTCCTGGAATTGGGCTCTCCGAGGAGCCCGGAGCTGGGGCACGGCCCTGCGGCGCCCCCGGACGGGTGTCCCCGGGGCAAAGGCATTGGGGGCGAGGCCCGAGT
>NW_012115289.1:4005783-4063465 GCF_000951035.1 Colobus angolensis palliatus | reverse complement strand
GGCCGCAGGGTTGGAGGAGGACGGCTCGGTAACGCCTGTCAAAGCGGTGCGGCGGGAGGCTGCACACTCGCAGGGGCTTGCAGTCTTTTAGGAAGTGCGGTTTGTCTAATTACGGCCCCCAAGGGGCTCTGAGTGTTCCTGGGAATGTGAACTGCACTGCTAAGTCACTTGAGTGACTTCTCTTTGGAGTTTGAATTTGGCCTTTGAAGTTTGCATTTGGCGGAGTGGTGTAAGAGCCAGGACCGGATGTGTCAGCCATTCAGTTTCAAAGCAGTGGTGACTGCTCCCCGCAGCCCCTCCGGCTTGGTGCGCGGACCACGGCGCGGGTGCGGTGCTTCCTGCTCGGTGCCCCGGCGCGGCCGCCCGCTGAATTCCAGGGGCCACAGTGCGGTGGGCTTCGGTTCAGATGCGTCTTCTGGTGCATATGAAGTACAGTATGTGTAAGGTAATTTAGACCAGCGGTTTATTGGCCTCGCCCATTTTTGGCTACTGGAAATTTTTATGTTAAAGGAAATTATTTTAAGTGTGACAGCTACGTCCTTGTTTGCTTTTTAAAAATCTGATTAACGTATGCAAAACACAAAGTCTTGATGGGTATTTTGAGTTGCTGGAAATGTTTTTGTGATAGTCCCTCGTTGCCCTGTAGAATTCCCTGACCTTTATTATGAGAATAAAGCGTGTCATTTTGTGAGACGAATTTGACAGTAGGAGTCCTTGGTTTGGATTAATTATCTAAAGTGCTCTGGCATTTTTTGTGCACTTGATTATTTGCTTAAAATCATGATCCATTTAATATTTAGATGTCCCCTTCCTCCCCCCAAAAACTAAAAAACATGTGTGCCATGGCACTACTGAGACGAAAGGAGATTTGTGACTGATAACAGTTTTCTGTGCACTTGTACATGTAATTCTTAAAAGAGTTATGAACCTCTATAGTTTTCCTGTTTCTGTGCAGATTGTATTAAAACTTAACTAGAATAATTCTTTGAAGGCAACTTTTACTTTAAATGAACTCCAGATAAAAATTTTTGACCCCAAATCTAAGAAATTAATTGTATCTAAGGAGACCTAACTTTTTGGATACAATAAATAATTTAGCAAACGTCAGCATTCTAGTCCTCTTAATGAGCTGTGAATATAGTAGAAGAGCATCCACTGTAAAAATAATGTACTGAAATTGTTTAGTGTTGTCTCGACACAAAAAAAGAGGTCTAAGGTGGCGGCAGATAGAATTTAGGGACTAAGTAATCTATGCTTAGTATTTGCGTTTTATAACCGAGGTTTTTTCAAACCCTTAGCTTAAGGTGTAGGTTATAATTGCACAGTATAAGAAAATAATGGGCTAGTAAGAATAATCTTTTTTTAAAAAAATTATTTTTGCTGGTCAGAATGCTGCTGTTTTATCCAAAATGTCATATGTAAAGATTTCATTTATAGTAAAATGTTGATTCCCTAACCTTATGAAATATTATAGTGAATTTTTTTTCCTTAACAATTGGGTTGAAATTCATTTGAATCTGTTGGTGTAAGACTTTGTGGGGAGAGGGCTTGTATCTTATTTGTGTGTGTGTATTTTGTGTTGCATGTTGGTTATGATACATTATTACTTACCATTTAAATTAAAGCTTTAGAAAAAAACCCCTTGTTTATAGCCAACTCAATAAAATGTCAGTTGAACTTTACGTTTTACTTTTTTTTTTTGACAGTTGTTAAGTTACATTCATACTTCCAAGAGGAAAATCTAAGATTTTGAAATATTTGAGAATTCTGTGAATTTTTTTAATTTTAGAATTTCCTTCTGATCTTTGGATGTAGAAAATACACTTTGAATTGGAAGTTATATAAATAATACTCATATTTAAATAGAAGATATTAAGTTTGTCCCTCTTTTTCAGGGTAATAGCTGAAATCAGTGAAAGCGCCTGTAAGTGGCGCCCAAGGGTTTGGAATTTTTCCTTATGTTACAGAATTTAGGGGCTTTTTCTTCCTATTTACTGTCTTTGAAGAAAAATTACAGTGTTACTTTCCATTGAACAGGCTATTGTGAGTTTGGTGGATATAATTACCCCATCCTGTTTTTGTAACTTAAAAAACCAAACTATCAATTTGCTGGCCCCTTGAAAGAACAAGATATGCTGTACTTGTTAATGTTAGTTTTTGTTTAAAACTAAAGATGTTTCACAGGCTGCTTTTATATCCTCATATAGCCCTCAGATTTCACTTCCTTTTTAAAGCTGTTAGGCTAAAAATATAATTTAGTGACCTTTTAGTAAAGAGGAGTTATAAGAGCGTTATTACCAAAAAATTACTCTTAAAATATTAAGTTGGTCACTTTATAAAAGTAAAAGTAGTCACATAAGTTAGTCTTCCATGAATTTGTAAGGTTTTAGTTAAGAATGGTCTCAATTTCATTTTAAATCAGGTAAGAAAATTAATGCATTCTTCAAAGATGATGAACCTTATATATATTCTGGAAGAGAAATATCAGAGCTAGAATTGTTGCCAACTTTTATTTTCTTTTCATATCTGATTTTGGCAAGAATGACTGGTTAACCAACATTCCTTAATATATGATTTCCAATGCACTATAATAACTCCATTTTGTTAGATATGAAAAACAGGAAGTAGCCCTGTTCATTGGTATTCTTTTACGACTTCCATAGCACCTCGAGCATAATATGTTGCATGTTTTAGAAATGGCCACTGAGTTGTCAACTTGCAGATTTCAAAACGTGGGAAGAAAGGAGTGTTCTTTTGCTTTCAACAAGAGCAAAAAAAAAAACTAGCTACAGCTTGCCTAGGCTGAGTCGGCTAATCAGTCCTTGACACTGCCTGTGTGCATCCCAAAGGAAGAAATGATGGAGTGGCAAGTTAGTTAATGGGGAATGGATTACCATGAGGAAAAATATGGGACATTCAGAAATGCTCTCAGGTAGAAAGCACCACTTGCATTTTGTACTCTAGTCATCATCTTGGGTTGAGGGCTATCTCTTATACAGAAGGCAATGGGAAAATGTGTCATGGAAAAGTAATAGTCTCTAGAGGCTGCTTAGGAACTGCATGTATATTACACCTTTAATCTTGGAATTCTTTGCTTCTATCAAATATATCAAGTATAGACATGGTTGTTTCCCTAGTCCTAGCCACTTTTTATATCCTAAGTTAAAAGCTTAAGCAACTTAAAGATGTAAATGGTAGAATATTAATGTGAGGAAATGTGTAAGATTAGGAGTAACCCAAAATCGTCTTTAAGAAATTATTTAAGAACATGTTTAATCATGAAAGAAATAATCAGGGCCAGAATTAGTAGATGGTTCATTGCAAAGCGTGAGATTAGTCAGGTACTCTTTTCAGATTGCAAAAATATGGTAGAATTTTATCTGTGGCTTAAAACATATTCATTGAGCATATAGATATGCCTAGATACCTTTTATATAATCACCTTTTTTGCCTTCTGTGTGTGTGTATAATATCTATTATATGTATTATATATATGTTTATATATAATCTCATTTAATCATCACTGCAGTCCCCTAAGATAGTGTAATTTCTGTTTTCTGGAGGTGCAAACTCATCTGAGATGGTAAAGCCTCATGATCACAACTAGAAGAAAGCTAGGATTCACTCCCAAGTCAGTCTGACTCCACAGTCCATTTCTTTCCACTACTCTGCTTCTTCTATTTTCTTTTTCAAATTAATAATCAAATTAATTATTTTTAAGGAGAAATTTGTTTTGCAGGCATTCTAATAGATCATGAGCTAGATCTCTACCCTCTGCTAAGTTTGCCAATAGGTATGTTTCTGTAACCTGGCCTTATATATGTAATACAAGTAAACTGTATTTAGATCACCCTATCATGTCAGCCAGAGAGGGTTAGTCATTAATGTTGAATATTTCTTAGATTTATTGATTTGTGCTGTATTAAATCATAAATGAAAGGAGATAAAGAAGCTGAAATTAACATGGTTCATTCATGATAATCACACAGGAAGAGAAACTTTTAGTATTGCTATACCCTATCCCTTTGTTATTGTTTTAGACTGCATCCGTTTAACATTTATGAACTTCTGCAAGGTAGTGGTCTTGGGTGGTGGAGAAAAAGATTATGAGTGCACAAGCTGTTTCTGTCGGTAGGTTGTAGTATGAACATGTTTCACAATACTGTGTTAAGTGCTATAAGAGAGATGGGGGATACAGAGGGGATACAACATACTAGTTTCAAATTATTTCTGCCTACTGTCATAAGAGGAATATATACAAAACTGCATGTTCAGGCATGATTTTTTTTTTCTTGCAAGAGAAAATTAAAAAGGAGATACAGGGAGCAAGAAATTCAACATCTGCTGATGCTAGTTCTGAAATTCAGTCTTTATTATTAGTAACAGCAACTCTACTAGTTATGAAAACAACATGGAGAAATGTAAAATAATGCTCTAGGGCGTAAGATGATCAAGAAGGTAGCCTTGTCTTTATTTACTCTATGGCATGTCATAGGTGATTTAGTTATGTATGGTACGGAAGGGAGTTCTGTATTGTTAGTGATTGAGTCCTTTGGAATACGAGGCTGGTTTGATACAGATGTTAATTTGATCGAGATGTTGTAGAATACTAAGGGGAATTGTTAAAACTCACCAAGTGTATAATTCTGCAAGTACATATCAGTCACCTGGGAATTAACTAAGCCATCAGACCTGTTGAAGACTGGAAAAAGTGCCTGGAGCCACATGGTACAGCCTACACAGTACTGTAGTTAGTGCATTAAATAAGTTTATCACCTGTAAGCATGATGATGATGGATAGATGTGTAGTGAGAAGAGGGTCAATACTGGGATGTAGGTGGAAGCTTTGCTCTTGACAGATGTTATCATTACTTTTTTTATTTTTAAATTAGAAGTGGGTTCTCACTATGTTGCCCGGGCTGGAATCGAACTCCTGGGCCCAGGTGATCTTTCCACATAGCTGGAACTACAGTTGCAAGCCACTGTGTCTGGCTTTACTTTTCTTCATTGCCTAAACAATAATTTAAGTGATCTATTATCACATAATCTTCAAACTGGTCTTATGGCATTCTGAATACTAAATATCAGTTGTTAACAGACCAGGAGTTTTATCTGATTCTTTGCACCATCTCCCAGCATCTAGACTAGTGTCTGGCACCCATGAATATTAGGTGCCCAGAAATGTTAACATGAATTAATTTTCCCGAAGTGGTTAAATTAGTGCTATCTGAAGATTAAAATAACTTAATGTAGTGTGATTTTAATCATGATCTAGCTTAAGACAAGTTTTGAAGGCAAGAAATGTTTTTTAGGAGTTTTTGTACAATGTTTGGTATTTATTTATTTATTTTTGAGACAGAGTCTTGCTCTGTTACCCAGCTTGGAGTGCAGTGGCGCAATCTCTGCTCACTGCAGCCTCTGCCTCCTGGGTTCAAGCAGTTCTCCTGCCTAGCCTTTCGAGTAGCTAGCTGGGATTATAGGCATGCCCCACCATGCCCAGTTAATTTTTTATTTTTTTGTAGAGATAGGGTTTCACCATGTTGGCCAGGCTGGTCTTGAACTCCTGACCTTGAGTGATCCGCCCACCTTGGCCTCCCAAAGTGCTGGGATTACAGGAATGAGCCACTGCGCCCAGACCATTGCTTGATGTTTGTTAGCAGTAGTTGGCATTTAACAAGCAGTCATTGATAATATTGACCAATTTTATATTATGTGAGCCTTCTAATAATGTAGTTACAAAATAATTGGAGCCATACTCAAACTGTCAAATATTGAGAAAATTGAATTCCTGGTATTTGAAAGTGTCTGGTTATTTGAGTTAATTGGTAAACCCTCCTGATTTTCTTCTTAACCACGACACTTCTTCCATGGCGCCCATTTTCATCCTCTTGAACATTGATACTAGAAGATCCCCAGGGTGGTCCGAGGCCTTCTCTCATTCTGTCTTGTCCATCCCCACCCCAGTCTTATTAATGCCCTTAGATCAGTTATGGACCACTTACAAATGATTGCAGAGTTTATTGTCCTAACCATGACCTCTCCTCAAGTCCAGACCTACACCTGGCTATGTGACACCTGTGTAGTCAGATGTCTAAAACCAAATTCAAGATCTTCCCTAAACCTTCTCCTAACATGTTCCCTGCTCGTTAAATGGCAGAACCAGAACCGAGGAGTCACCCTTGACACCTCCTCCTCTCACCTCCTCAGATTCAGTCCCTCCTTAGGTGCTGGCAGTTTGACCTATTATCACACCCCTAGCCAGGTGCCCATTGTCTCTCATTTCCACTAACTTAGTAGCCTCCTTGCCTGATTCTGTGTCCTTTCTCCTTTGCAGTCTGTTCCAATCTGTTCTCTGTATTAGGTGGCCAGAGTGATCATTTCAAAATGTAAATCTGATCATAACTGTCCCCCTCCAGAAAAGTAAATGTAATTTAATTTTAAGATGTTCAGATGCCTTCCATTTGGATAAAGACCAGGAAATCTTTAATGTGCCTGACTGAGTCCCTGCCTGGTCGGGTCCCTGCATGCTTCTCCAGGCCCATCTCAGCTCATACTTGCCCTTGTTCCATGGCAGGGTTGCCTGCTTTCATTTCCTCAGACTCACTGCCTTCTGCTATAGGGCCCTCACATGCTCTCTCTCCCAGGAACACTGTTTCTCCATAAAGTCAGCCCCTCATTGTTAAAATCTTAAGTCATTAACACTTCCTCAGGGAAGCTTTCCCTGATCCGCTCGGACTGGCTTTGTAGCAGGGTGTCCCTACTGTCAGTGTTGTGCTTGTACATTTGTTATCTCATTTGATGAATGACTGCCTTCCCCAGAAGACCGAAGACTGAGTGGGCAGGGCCTGGACCTAGCACCTAGCAAGATGCCTGGCATAGGGTAGACACTGTGTAAATATTTGTTGAATAAATGAATGAGAGGGTTAATGGCATGACATGTTCAAATTAGTGGATCCACTGTTTTTCCTGTTTAGTCAGACGTAATTTAGGACATAACTAAAAAGGTGTTAAATGGCAAAAGTCTAGTCTATTGGTGTTTCCACATTGTAGATTTGTGATAGACTCATTGAGAGGTATCTGGACTTGTAGACATGCCTAGTGCCTCGAGTGAAATAGGACAGCTTAATGTAGTAGAGAGCAAATAGCTATACTGTATGACAACTTTATAGGTAAGAAGAGTCTGCTATGTATATATAATTATTCTGTACTTAATAGGGAGTTAAGAATGTGTGTGTGTGTGTATATATATGCATTTATATATTCACACATACATCTGTGTGAATGAATATGCACATAAAGGTGTCATGCATTAATATAATTCTTATTTTTAAAGTTCTCAGGATGTCATCTAAACTCAAGATATCATTTTTAGAATTCTTGTTTCGATAACCCTACTTCATCCAAAATTCATTAATTTAATCATAATTCAACTTGGGATAAATAAAAGCTCACATTTGCATTGAAGATAGTATTTGTTAGGCAGGTACTCCACGAGATTGCAGAAGCCAAGAACCCATGTAACAGAAAACATTTTAAAGTTTACTGTTGGTAAGTAAACCCAGCAGCCTCTCTTATCTGGAACATGAGTTAGCACTAAGAAGTAAGAAAAAATGCTCAAAGCAGCCAAATGACCTGTAACAAAATACGTGCTTTGAAGCACTTTGATTTTTTACTTAGAAGAGTTCCCAGGGCATTTGCTCAGGATTGATACTTATTTCAGATGTTGTTCATGCAGTCTTGTTAATGTGGTGTTCCTAACATGCAGCAATTAGAAGCAGCCAGTTAGAGGGGGTGGCAGTGTAAGACCTGCAGGAGGCAGGTTCCCCAAAGGCAGCAGTGTTGGCACACCTGACAGAGGAGAGAGGGAGAAGAGGATGTCAAAACATTACAGTCGGGGCCACCTGGCATTGGTACAGTTAGTTCCACCTGGGTAGCCTCTACCATTTAAAAATATACTCAGTGAAGTTGGGAAGCTTGTAATATAGATTAAGGAAAGTTACTATCCAAGATAGTTATAGAAAGTGTCTTGATCTTTCAGTGGTAAGCCTCTAACTTTTCTGTAAGATGTAGTTCTCTAGCCTTGATGATACTGAATAAATATGTACTTTAGAATTATGTAAAATTGGACGCTGCTCACCAAGTGTCTTAACGATTGTCTGTGTGGAAAAATCTTTTTTGTTACTGTTGACCTGAGTCATTTTATACCCTGCAGTTTCTTTAAAATGCTTAATAATCACCACTATCACTAATTTACTGATCTTTTCCTTTTTTTTTTTTTTTTTTGAGACGGAGTCTTAAAGATACTGTTCTTGTTCCAAGGATCTAGATTCTTCTTCTTTTTTTTTTTTGTTTGAGATGGAGTTTCGCTCTTGTTGCCCAGGCTGGAGTGCAATGGCATGATCTCGGCTCACCACAACCTCTGCCTCCCGGATTCAGGTGATTCTCCTGCCTCAGCCTCCCGAATAGCTGGGATTACAGGCACCTGCCACCAAGCCCAGCTAATTTTTGTATTTTTAGTAGAGACAGGGTTTCACCATGTTGGCCAGGCTAGTCTTGAACTCCCAACCTCTGGTGATCCACCCGCCTCAGCTTCCCAAAGTGCTGGGATTACAGGTGTGAGCCACTGTGCCTGGCTGGGTCTAGATTCTTAAATAACCAGATTTCAAGTTTTGTACGAAGATTGAAGGAAAGCTAGTCTTTAACCAGAAAGAAAAGGATTTGTCAGGAGATTATCAGCTGTATCTTTGCTGACTTACTGATACTGTGGTGCCTAAGACATCTTGGCTTTTGTGACAGAATCCTGCATACAACTTTCTCCAAGATAGTTCCTCCAGGAGGGACCCCTCTGCCAGGCACTATGGCAGTCACATGTCCAGGCTGCGTCCCTGCCCTGCTCAGCCTCTTCATCCTTGCATTCAGATCTCCATGTGATTTAGGGTGCCCATCAGGGTAAACATGGCCACTGTCTCTTTAAATGCTGTGCTCTTACTCTTCTGGCTTTCACATCTTCAGCTTCCAATCAGTCACCAGTTCTTATTGTTACCACTCTCCTACTAGCCTGAGAATCCACCCAACTTTCTCCACTGCCATGGCTGCTAACCCAGGGTCAGGCCACTGTCAACTCACTGTCAACCTTTTCTTCACCCTCAGAATAAAGTCCAGACTCTGTAACGCAGTTCAGAAACCCCTAGCTCTCAGGCCTCTGCTCAATCTCAGCAGTCCCTCAAAACAGTCTGCTGCAGTCATTCGGCACCGTGCTCATAGTTTTAGTCCCTCAACTGACCCTTCTTCTTTTTTTTTTTTTTAAGAAAACAAATTTTATTTAAAAATTTATTTTATAAAAAGTGTTGGCATGAATACATAGATAAGGCATTTGAAATGGCTTCCCTGGTTGGACTGTTGACCCGCTGAATTCCAGCTCTGTCCTGCAGCTGATCACCTTTTCTCGGCATGCCCAATGCTCTAACCTCTATCTAGAATACTCCTTCCAGCTCCATGGTGAGGTTTTTTGTTTGTTTTGTTTTTATTCTCTTTGCAATAAAGAATTATTGGTATTCCACTAAAAAATAGATGTGGCTGGCCGGGCGCGGTGGCTCAAGCCTGTAATCCCAGCACTTTGGGAGGCTGAGACGGGCAGATCACGAGGTCCAGAGATCGAGACCATCCTGGCTAACACGGTGAAACCCCGTCTCTACTAAAAAATACAAAAAACTAGCCGGGCGACGTGGCGGGCGCCTGTAGTCCCAAGCTACTCGGGAGGCTGAGGCAGGAGAATGGCATAAACCCAGGAGTCGGAGCTTATAGTGAGCTGAGATCCGGCCACTGCACTCCAGCCTGGGCGACAGAGCAAGACTCCGTCTCAAAAAAAAAAAAAAAAAAAAAAGTGGCTTTGTAGAAATCAGTGCTATACTGTGAATTCTGCTGAACTCTGGTTTTAACGTTCCTCGATGTCTGAGTTAGATTTGCTACTTTTAAGCCTTTTTAGTGTTTTTCTCTATCATTGTACATGTAGTCAGGTCTTTCTGAACGACAGTGTTTACAAAGAGATGTTTGTAAAGCACACAGTATTGTAAAGTGAATCAGATTTTCTTATTTTGAGTTAAAAGCTAAGAGGTGTGGTCTCAGGGAAAAAACGTTGCTGCCAACCTACATATTGCCATCCTTGAGAACAAACCGAGGCCTTCACAGTTCAGGCAACAGATATGCTCAGATACTTCAAGCAGAGAGCTTGATGATGATGTAGGCATCACAAGGTTTATGTCAGCTGCTGGACCTGCACAGACGGGGTCCCAGCAAGCTGACAGGTTGTAGGTGAGCAAGCATGTTAGATGTGCAGGTCACTCACATCCCTTTTTGTCAGATCTGTGGGTGTTCTTTCTTGAGAAATGAAAGGTCAGAATAGTAAACATGCTAGAGTGAGTGTCTTCAGTCCTGCTGTCACTTCTGAGGAGATGTCCATGCCTCCAGGAAACACTCCCAGAGCTGTGAGCCAGGCACCAAGGTGCTGGGGACACAGCAGGAGGGAAGTCTCCATCCTGTAGTCACTTGCCTGTGGAGGAGCTTACCTGATGACAAAGATAGTGCAGTCCCCAGTCCACTGGGAGTCAGGGAGGCATCAGGGGGCTTTGTTGGGAAATGTGAGGTGGAGCACCAAGCCAAGTCCTGATAAGTGTGGAGGAGTGAACCAGGTGAAAGGAACTTGCAAGGAGGTTTTGTGGCCTAGGGGTGGGTGGAGAACACACAGACCCAGAAATCAGCAGTCTTAGGATGGCATGGAGGACTGCAAGTATAGTTCTGGTAACTCGGTCAGAGTGGAGGCAGGGTGCAGGGACCAAGCTGGGACACAATGTCTGTCTCTGGCCAGAGAGAGAGCCATGCAGAGCTCTCTGCCTTGTATTGCCACTACTGACCAGTCCTTGGATCTCAGCACTTAAGACCAAATAAAAAAGCCTTTGTAATTTGACAGGTAACCACAGAGCGTTAGGAAGTGGGTCAGGAGGCCCCAGGAAGGATTTACATCAGAGCTGGGACAAGACAGCCTGGGGTCACAAATCTGGGAGCTGTGGCTTTTGCACTTCAGTAGCTCCACATAGTTTCAGAGGTTCACAGATTGGGAAGTGTTCTCATGGCAAAATGAATTCCATCCACTGTGGTCCTGAATTTGGTTTTGGAACTACATGTTGACATTTCAGAGACCATACACTGTAGTGATTAAGAACCTGGGTCCGGCCAGGCACAGTGGCTCACGCCCATAATCCCAACACTTTGGGAGGCCGAGGCGGGTAGATCACCTGAAGTCAGGAATTCGAGACCAGCCTGGTCAACATGATGAAACCTCGTCTCTACTAAAAATACAAAAAAAGAACCTGGGCCCTAGGAATTAGACCTGTTAGCTACTTGGACCCCAGGGAAGTCACTTCTCTGAACCTTGAATTTCTTGTCTCTAAAATGGGATCGTTGGTACCATTTTAGTGGTGCTTTTCTGGATCAAGCACCATTCTTGATCCAGAAAAGTATTCAGTTAATACTAACTGTAGATAATAATCTTGCACATAACTATCTATGCTCACTACTTAAACCTTTAACTGTACAGATGAGGATGAGGTTAAGAGCCTCCCCCAAGGTTGCCATGCTACTTACCACTAGGTTAGCAAAGGCAGTTTGTGTAGGTAATGCATCATCTTGATAACAATACATTTTCCCGTTACTTTGAAATGATTTACTAGAAAAATAGAAAACGGCAACTTTCAAAACTCTGTGATATGGAATAAAGCATCTCCTCAGGGCTCATCTCTGTGACCTAATACAGGTTTATTGGTCTTGTTTTCTCATCTGTGAAAAGAAAAGGTTGGTTTACATAATCTCTCAGTTCCCTTCAAGCTCTAGCAACTCTCCAAAAATTTAACTTGGAAATTACTTCTTGTGGCTAAATTATTGAAACAACAGTTAGTTTTTTGAACTTATAAACTCTTGGAATTTTAAACCTGGGTAACAACTATAAAGAGAAATGCAAATGAAAAGCAACAAAGGCTTAGAAAAAAGAAATCATATTTGTTAAGCAACATTAAATGATGAGAAAATATGTTTTTAAAAAAGCTTATAACTGCTAGGAGAATATTATTTTACAAATTGGAGAAAATAAATTAGGTCAGAGTCATTAACATGTTTGTGTTTAGCAAATACTACCTTACTTAGGGGACAGTTTTGAAAATAACTTTAATATTTTGACAACCTTGCTATTAAAAGCTATCTTTTTCTTCTCAATGTTAATTGTATAAAGAAGGGACTTTCTTGGATATAACCTCTATAAAAGCCTCTTCTTTGACTTATTCCTGTGTTTATAAAGACCTTTTTGTAAGTAAACATATGTATGCATCTTTTTTTAAGTTAAAAATGCATCACTTGGTAAATCATATTGCTTCCTAATTGTGAAAATTCACACTTAATTATATTTTGGGAGCTCTTTTCATGTAATTTGGATAAAGTTGACAGCTACTAGAAAATGCATATGTATTTTGCTGTTAATCCTATTATTTTGGGCTCAAGTTCTAAAAAATTATGACTTTCAAATAGACTTGGAATAAGACTTTAACTGATTTAATCATTGTAATTGCACCAACTTGAAGCGTATTCACACAAACCACCTTGCCTATTGCTGTTTTTCTTTTCTTTTCTTTTTTTTTTTTTTTGAGACAGGGTCTCACTCCTTAACCCAGGCTGAAGTGCAGTGACACGATTATGACTCACTGCAGCTTCAACTGTCCTGGACTCCGTTGATCCTCCCACTTCAGCCTCCCGAGTAGCTGGGACCACAGGCGCATGCCGCCATGCCCAGCTAATTTTTTGTTTGTTTGTTTTGTTTTGTTTTTTTACGGACAGGGTTTCACCATGTTGCATAGGCCAGTCTCCAACTCCTGGGCTCAAGCAATCCACCCACCTTGGCCTCCCAGAATGCTAGGATTACAGGTGTGAGCCACTATACCAAGCCCGCATTGCTGTTTTTTATACACAGAACTGAAACTGCTCATAATTCATTGCAGAGCACACGGACATTCAGCAGTACTTACTTTTTGTCTTGGATTCCTGGCAGTAAAGAATGCTTGACCCTTCCTGCTTCTACCCCAACCCATGCTAGTTCTTATTGTTGTGATCAGTTATTAGATATTTATTTGGGGCACTTATTCTGTGCTGCTAGCATGTGATTTCCAGATAAGGCTGTGATCAGGAATAGAGCAAAGTCTTCTGAATCTTGGTCACCTCGGCACCATTCTCTAGCTAGTTGTGACTGATGGTGATACGTGGCTGTACATTTTGTTACCAGTAAATAAGGCAGCTAAGCTGTCATCTGCACAATGCAAACTGAAATCATCCTGCAGTTTTTTAAGTGGATAGTAGGACGTTCCCTCCACTGCAAGATGATTTGCTGGGAGAGTTTTAAATAGTGCTGAAGACACACGAGAACAAAGCCTTCCCTTTTTGGGCTCAGGTCCAAAAAAAGCAGTTTTGGCATTAAAGAGAAAAGATTTATGCTCAAGAACTTCTTGCTTTTTCTTCTCCCTCTTACTTCTTGGACCAAGTTTTGGTGATAAGACACAAAACTGTTAGTGTCTGAAATATCTCTGAATCCAACAGCCTTCTAAAGAAATGTGATCAGAGTTATATTGTGTAATATAATGCTTTCTTCTTGTTGAAGATGCCCCCAGAACACTGATAGATGTCACAGATTTTGCAGATTTTAATTGTAAATTTAAAATTTTAAATGTCATAGATTTTAATTACTAAAAACAAATTAGTAGACATTTCTTTTTTTTTTTTTTTTTTATCTGAGTAGAAGATACTGTTGGCCATACCCTAATCCAAAATGAAATTTTTTTCCCCAAGTTCTGTTTCCGTTTCATGTTTCACCTTCCCTCTCTCCTTCTTAAACGCATACATTTACTACCTCCCCCACCCCCATACATAATACAGATCTTGCTAAATTATTGCCTTTTCACTCCACATGGCCAAGTTGTTTTGGGACTTGGTGTTCCGGCATCTTCAGTAATCCTCTTACACTGGGTTCTGTGCTATAGAAAAGTTGCTATAGTGCTGGTACACACACATTTTCCTGTAAATTTCTCAGTTCTTTATTTAAAAATAAATATTTTATAAATCATTTATTGAGCATTGATAGGGTTTGTGTTTGTAATCAAACGCTACCCATCTGCTTTATACTTTGGATTACCTGTACTGTACTTTTTTACTCCTAGTCTGACTTCCTGTCCTTACACTATTGGGTTACTTCTGCCCCAGCTGTATCATTTTGTGTGTATTTAGAGCACATGAGCTAAATCTTACATAGGTTAAAGAGTCTAAAAATCTGCCACAAAATTTAGCCCAAAGACACAAAATTTTATGTTGTCATTTACTGGTTTTTTTTTTAATACCTAACCTAGGTTTGATTTTTTTTTTTTTTTTGTAACGCACTATGAGAGATTGCCTACATTAAAACCATTGGTAACAGCACTTAAATGTTTTGTAAGAAGTTTCTGCGTAAGGAATATAATACATTGAAAATGTTAATTCATTCTTTCCCATATGCTTAGCAGTAGCCATGTGTGTCAGGTCTTTTCAAGTACAATATTCTTGCATTAAAATAGCCTAGAAATTTTATCATTTCTGCATTCCAGTTCTGTCTTCTGTAACTTTTTTTTTTAACCCGTGAAAATGGGATAAAATGTTGGGTTTTTTTAGGATCATGTGTGTGAATTTGAGGTTCGGAGACTGCAGTCACTGCAGAAACCTGGAAGCCATTACTCTTGCTCCTCTGTGATTATATGTGTCCCCTGTGAGTCCTGCCTCCAGGGTTAGGACTGGGAGGGAGAGCAGGGGGTAGAAAAGGGAAGGTGGCAGAATCCATCGCAAACCAGTGAACTCCAAAACCTAATCAGGCTTCTTTCTAGGCAGAGTCTATGAGAGAGGAAGATAGACCACAAAAAACCTAGCCCTAATTTTTTTTTAACCCAGGATTTCTAATGTTTATCTATGTGTTCATTTTGTAATTCGAGTTTAATCAGACCGAGTATCAGGCAGGCATTTGGTTTGCACTTTCAAAAATTGAAACTTATGCCTTTATTAAATGATATCCAGTATCATTTCCTTTTTCTTTTAGAACATTAAACGTTAATCCTTTTGAATATTCTCATGTATTTCAAGATACTTATGATTGCTTATGTAGGACTAATGCAAAAATTAAATGAGTTCCATGAGAATTCTTTTTTGACCTCACAAGAGTTAAGTAGACCTACTTTATGTGAAGGTGAGATTTTTGTAGATAATACTTTGAAAACCAAAATTACTTTGATACTAAACAGTTTATTGTGTCTGTTAAAGTAAAAAACCTAATTGAATTGCAGTTGAAATTCAAGAGTCTAGACATTCCTTGTGGGCCTATTTGATTTCCTCTTTCCCCTTTTAGCTGTTGGAAAGGGAATTGCCAGGTGTCTTTAGTGGAAAGATATTTAACCTGCTGTCTGACTGCTTATTGTGGTAGATGAAGTGTTAGCACTGGCTCAGGCTTGTGAGACTGTTCCCCATTACTATCCTAACACTTTAGCAGGATTTTGAGTAAAGTTACTTTATTTGACCTCTTTTGAGTTTGACCTCATCTATAAATTAGAAATAATGATACCCTTCATACTTAACAGAATTTGGGAAGAGCAAATGAGATGATGAATATAAAAACCTACCCTTTCAGAAGGGTAAAAATAAAATACTAGGATTTATGATCATAGCATTTTAGAATTCGGAAGGACAACCTCCTGACTCTAAGCAGTAAAAGTGGCAAGGATAAGGGGTTCAGCCATTGTTGAGAGGTTTCCTGCTTCAGTACAGTGCTGGGTCTGGGAACCCAACCTCAATCATCCTACTTCATTGTCACTCTCCTACTGTACTACTGTACTTACCTGAAATGGCAATAATAGTTAACTTCCTCTGTGCTTGGTACACTGGATGCCTTATATAGTTTGTCTCATCTAAGTCTTACATCATCCTTGTAAATTTTGATTCCCATTTTACATTTGAGAAATCAGAGACTGTGAGAGGTGAGGTATCCTGGCAAGGTGGTAACACAGCTAGTGGGCAGCGAAACCTGAAACTGAACCTTAGCAGTTTGACTTCAAGCCTGCGTTCTTAACCTTTATGATTATCTTTGCATTTTTTTTTTAAATCAAGAGATAAGTTTGTTTAATCAGAACACAGATTTTATTATCTTGGAAAAATTACTCATTTATTTGTCTTAGCTTTTATTCATCACATAGTGTATTATGAAGTCAAAATTGTATGTAGTGATGACTTTTTAAATTATCTGTTTAGGTCTTCCAAAAATACAGAAAACATTAGTGAAGCATTTTAAGGTTTGTTTTTTTTTTTTGAGACGGAGTCTCACTCTGTCACAAGGCTGGAGTGCAGTGGCGCTATCTCAGCTCACTGAAACCTCCACCTCCCGGGTTCAAGTGATTCTCCTGCCTCAGCCTCCCTAATAGCTGGGATTACAGGCGCATGCCACCACACCCAGATAAGTTTTGTATTTTTAGTAGACGAGGTTTCACCATGTTGGCCAGGATGGTCTTGATCTCCTGACCTCATGATCCACTTGCCTTGGCCTCCCAAAGTGCTGGGATTACAGGTATGAGCCCCTGCGCTTAGCCATCATTTTTTTGTTTTTATATGAAGTTCTTATAACATAAGGCAAGTTATAAACACAAATACATTTAGATTTCAGTGTTTTTACTATGCCAGGGAAGAGACGAGGCTTCAGGGAAAAGTATGGTTGAACTTTGTTAATACATACATTTTTTGCCAGCAGAATTGGAGATACACTTGGTGTGCGCATGCATTAGAAGCCATAATTGTTAACACTTTTGGAGTACTTCACAGAGTGCCTGCCCAGAGTGTCTCACATGCTTCACACTTGGTGCCTGTGCATCCTTGCAGGGTGGTAAGGGGAGAGTGAACACTCATGACCTCCTGCTGTCTATGCGCACACTCCCTCCCCCACAGTGCCTCAGCTCACACCTGAGTATCTCTGTGCGTGCGTACTCCCAGGGAGCTTCCTGCATTGCCTCAGGCATTCTGAAATGTACATCTTTACAACAGGACACACTTGTTAAAGCTCTTTACAAATGGGCCTTGGCGGGGGTGGGGAAAGCTGGTTTTCATTTCCAGTTATTTTAAATTTAGGCTTATTTCACACTTCATTCTTTTAATTAATGTGTTTTAATTAAAAGAATTAATTATTCTTGGTAAGTAATGCCCTTTTATTAATTTGAGTAAAGATGATATCTAAGGCCAGCATCTAGTGTTAAGTTATGCCTAGATGGACTTCTGTTCGTTTATTCTGTTACTAGTGGTTATTCTTTACTAGTGAAGTAAGTTAACGAATGCCTGTCTGTCACATGTGGGGCCTTTATTTTGTGTTCAGCAGGCACCTTCTTTGATAATTATAAAAGAGCTTAGTGGCTCTGAGAGAATTCTGTAATCTTCCTGATCCCTATGCCTTCCCAACAAAGGAGATTATCTTTTAGTTTATAGAAAGGTCACTCAGGTAAAACTGAAATCTCCTTCGAGGCAAGATAAATATCTTTATCCTTAACAGTGTCTCTGACATGCCATTATTTTTTCTTCAGTAATAATAGTTTACTGGCCCGTAAGTCTTTTATGTGAACTGCTTATGGATGGAAACTTAAACACTGTCAATTCAGCTCAATACGTGTTTATTGACATACTTTCCTATGTGTGCATACTGTGCTGGGAACTTGGGTGTAAATGCTGGAGCCAGGGAAGATAAAAAGAGAGTTAATTTTTGTGTTCTCTAGCTAGTTATTGATTACTTGTAGCTAATTTCATAGGAAACTCTTGGAGGAAGCTGAAGGGGTAGTTGAGGTTCTACCTGGATTTGACAGGATTCTATGTGTATGCTTGATATGAGGACAGCTTGATGAATACTGCCTATTAATTTGCTTTTGGGCAGATCACGAGGTCAGGAGTTCGAGACCAGCCTGGCCAGCATGCTGAAACACTGCCTGTACTATACAAAAAATTAGCTGGGCATGGTGGCAGATGCCTGTAATCCCAGCTACTTGAGAGGCTGAGGCAGGATAATCACTTGAACCCAGGAGGTGGAGGTTGCAGTGAGCTGAAATGATGCCACTGCACTCCAGCCTGGGCAACAGAGCAAGACTCCGTCTCAAAAAAAAAAGAAAGAAAAAAGATGAGAGAAATATTGTTGTGCTTTAAGAAAGACTTTTAAATTAAAATGTGAGTTGACACCCCAGCCAGATTAAGGGTGATGGTGTCAGGCTCCTGAAAATTATTTTATTATGTGTATTTTATTTATATACAGCTTTTAAGAGAATAACTTGTACAAAATAAGATAATTTTAGATATTGTAATAGTAAGTCTTACAAATAATAAGATATAAAATTAAGTATATCTTAATTTTTATAATTAAGGATGTGGGTTAGTGGAGTGATGGGAGTGGGACATACTTTACTGAGGGATGAAGGAGGTGTGGAAGCATAGGCTACTCTGGAGAAACCTGGAGAAGGAGGGAGATGGGAGAGAAGTAGAAGCCAGAATGTTTGCAAAGATGAAGCATTTTAGGGTTTGGTGTTTTTGTTTTAAGATTAAAAGGGGGGGAATTTTACAAGTTGAAGAGATGGCACAGAGAGGAAAAAGTTTTATTTGTGGTTAAAGTAGTGAGCATGCTTTTCTGAAACATCATCATTTCTCAAGGAGATGGCGGCTTGGAGGGGGTCAGCTGATGGTTAATAGGAAGCCAGTCTGTAATGAAAAGCTTGCTCTACCTTTGAAATAGGAAATTTGTAGATAGAAATGTTTGTGTTTTCTTTGTTTAAATTATTGTAGCTTGTGGTATAACAAAACATTCACTCAACAAATTTTGTGAAGAATTGGCTATATGCAGATACTAGGAAGATGGCAGTGATGAAACAGGCACAAATCCCTGCTCTCAGAGAGGTAACATTCTAACAAAAACGTATTTATAAGTGTGCTCAGAACCCATTTCATGATTTCTGCTTGGTTTGTGGACTCGACTGAGGTTGATGTGAGCAGTTCCTGTAAAGGACCATCTCTATCCCAGGTTGTTGAGAGAATTGTTTTCTGTCCGAGCTCTCTGAGTGGCTCTTGTGTTTGTCTACCCTCTTCCTAATAGTCGCTTTTAAATACCTCATAGACATACTTTATCTCCATATTTCAACTTGGTCAGCATGTGTACCTGACTAGCAGCCAGTCAAATTTTGATGTTGATGACATGGGTGTGGCAGTGCACCTGGGAAGGTAATTAAGGAGTACTTTTTTGGCAATAATGAAATGTCAGAGTGTTAAAGTGATTAGTTTTTAGAGAAATAATTTCGGACCTGTTTAGAAATACCCATATAGATATTACTTATTCTCTTGCATAGTGGTAGGCTTTCTTGGATAGGGAAAGTGGTAGAGATGTGATTAACACTTTGGCATTTGTGTGGTTTATCTTATCTCTGCTTTGGGTCGGGGGGTGACTTGTTACTATTTATGTATGACTAGTTGTGTGGCACTCCCTAAACAGTTTATTGAAGTTTTGTCTTGTATATGTGACTGTCATGTTATGATGGCAGAGTTGTTGAGAACAGCTGCTTCAGCCTATTGTCAAACATTTTGGCCCCATCCACCCAGCACACTTCTTTTAGAGGACTGAAGGAAAGGGACCCAGGAGTGTCCATGCAGACTGTCATCCTAGTAATGCTTACTTCGAACAGTGAATAAAATCGATTCACATGTCAAGTCTTTTGATTTACCTTAATCCATTTGAATTTTGTATTTTAGCCACCTTTGTATCTTTAACATAAAACCATCACAGGGTACTCCTTTCAGAAATCTTGGAATAAAATTGACACTCTAGAAAATAGATGCTCCATTTTTCATGCTTATGCTGTGGTTTCAAATGTATCCTGCCAGCAGTATACCCCTACCTTAAGCTAGGAGAATCTAGGTTTGAGGAATATGGATTCGGAGTTCCAGCACTGCCCCCCAGACATGCCTGGTTCACTGACCCCCTGAGCTAGTTCCCTTTCTTCCTCTCAGGTTGCTTCCCTAATAGGATGCAGCTCATGGCTTTTGCATCTCCCCTCCCAGCCACAAGATCTTTGAATCTCTGAGGGTTTTCTTCAAGGCATTTTATTCCTGCTAACCACAGGAAAAATCAACAGCCATTAACAAAATTATAGACATGGATAAGGTCCTAAGTTAGGTTTTCACTGAAATATAGATGAATCTAGACTCACGGTTCTTAGCTTCTTTACTTAGTTTCTTAGTCTTTTCCTGGGGTTGAAAGCTGTTTTTCCCAAGAGTGGTATGGGAGCTCTTTTCTCTTTCTGCAGTGCCCCAGGACTAACAGTGGATACTTGGCATACACAAAGGCCTCAGTGAAGCTTATTTACATCTTGGAGATTTTTCTGGTGTAGAACCTCATATTGGAAAGGCATTGCTTCCTCACAGCCTGCTATGTACAAATACTGGGTATTTGGGAGTCAGCACGGCTGGATGAAAGATGAGTAAGACAAAGGTCTTGTTCTCAAGTAAAAGTCCAAGGGGAAAAGAGCACTCCATTATTTTATTCAGTATGTATTTATTGACTACCACCCTTGTGCCAAGCTTTCTGCTAGGGCAGGAGACATAAACTTGAGACTCATTTCTGTCCTCAAGGATCTCAAAGTTAAGAATGGGAAACAGATAAGAGGCCTTTGTAGCAGTGCTCTTTGCTGAGTAAGGACTGAGGAAGATTTCTTCACACTGAGTTTTAGGGGACGTGGCCAGTCGGAGAGGCTGAAGGCAGCACCTGGGGTGGTTTCTCCAAGGGGGACCCTAGAGCTTCAGTAATGAGGTGGACCCTACAGAGTACTGACACCAAGAAATATTCCTAAGGAAAACTAGATAAACTGGGGGTTTTATTTTAATTTTTTGCTGCTTCTGTGTGCTAGGCAAACTCACATTTTATTAGCTGTCAGACTGCTTTCATTTTTCAGTTTAAAAGTGTTCAGGTTGATAACTTTGGTCCAGTATCAGTGATGATGAGTCAAAGCTGTTCTTTTAAAAAGAATATTCGTATGCATGCTTATGAAAAATAGCTGTCTTGTTTTAAAATGGAGTAATACAATTTCTGCATTGCAAGTACAGTTCTTTGCCCCATTTCCATTCAAATTGTCATTTATATCTGAAATCATTAGAATTAGAAAGCAGTTATGATGAATGTCTTTTTAAGCATATAGCAGGAAAAGTCATAAGTCAAAACCTGCCAGTTTAAAGTAAATGCAATTATTTGGTTCTGTGAAATTGTAGCTTTTGCTGTAGTGAAAAGAAATTGGCATATTTATGAACAACTCCAGGATCTCATTGAAATGAGGAAGACATCATTTAGGAAGACAGTAATGATTCAGACTATATTTAGGACAGGATGTTGGAGTTAATGTGCCTTCTCTTTTAAATGATTAGTGGGCAGATGACATCTTTGATATTAATAGTTGCCTGGGTTAACATTTTTAAGGAAAGAGTGCCACCTACTGAATGAAAAGCTTTTGTTTTCTCCCATTTAATTCCAAGAATCTTGTTTCACTTTGAATTCTTAGTGGGTGGCGTTTGCTGGGCAGTGATCCCATCTTCCAGTGGATTGACTCGGGTAGCTAGGATTCTTAGAGGGAGTTTATGCCCCCCAAACCAGGTGTAGAAACAAAAACCTAAGCATCAACATGATTCAGCACTTGGCAAGTCTCAAAACCTTACCATCATGTTAATGTACGCACTGGCCAAGAAGGTTTTTTTGTTTGGTTTTGTTTTGAGCTAGGAGCAAATGGCTGGGAGGAAATGAACTATTCCAAAAAATAATCGAAGGGGATTGAAGAGCATATGACATTGGACAAGATCTTCTGGGGAGACTTCATTTTCCTAGGGGAAAATATTAGTATAGAGATTGCTTGATCACAACTTGGCCATAGGTTAGTGGAGGGATTCCTGAGGTCAAGTTGAGAATCCAAAGGCCTACTTCAGAGTAATCCATATGGTAGTTCCTAACAGTAATACATTATCTCATCAGTGAAAGGTTGAGAACATGAACAGCAGCAAACACACCAGTATCAGAATTAAAGGACATTATTTGAGAATTTCACATGGTCATCATTTTTAGTATATTGGCACATTTTTGATGTTGTGGCTTGACTGCTAGACATTAAGCCATCTCCAGCTTTTTCCACTTGTCAGTTGGATTATGCAAGTAATGAGTGATATTTAAAGAAGGTGGACTGTATGCTAAATTGATTTATTCTTGCTTATGTGTACAGATTAATTGTATAATCCATGAGGGGTGATACATTAATATCCTGAAGTGAAAAAATATATATATAGTATCAGGTATTAGCATTTATTCCACATAAAATATTTTATGCTTTCTAAGCCAAATATGTCAAGTTTGTGTCCTGAACGCTAGATGTTACTAACCAATGCTTAGTTGCCTTTTATTTTTCCAGTTTAAAGTATAGCAGATCCTTCAATAATGTCATTTAGTTCAACATTTTGGACAATTTTGCTAAAAAGTTGATGAGGAAAAAAAAAATTTCAAATTTCTTCTGGCAGAGGCTACTGTCTGTATGGAGTTTGTATATTCCCCCCATCTCTGGGTGGATTTTCTCTGAGTACTCTGGTTTTCCCCTGACACCCCAAAGATGTGCTCATTATGTTCATTGGCATGTCTGCAAGGACCCAGACTGAGAGAATGTGGGTGTTTGTTAGTGCACCCTGCAACAGGATGACATCCTACCCAGGGCCAGTTCAAGTCTGGCACCCTGAATTGTTGGGACAGGCTCTGGCCACCTGTGACCCTGAACTGGAATAAGTGGGTAAATAATTATCTTGTTATTAATGTTTCTTAAATGTATGTTATAGCTCACATTTTTTTAGTGTTTAGTGTTAGAAGTGTTTGGGGTCTCTGGAAGTTTGGTGATATTTTTTGTGACCAGAAATACGCCATAGGAACTGTCCCACTTGTTTACATCAATTGGCCTGTGGTAAAGTTGGTTTTAAAGTCGAAGTTTCTCTTATTGTGTAACATGCCATTGACATCTACTCATGTTACTTAAATAAGGGTTTTTTTTGTTTTGTTTTGTTTGTTTTTTGTTTCTTTGAGATGGGAGTCTTGCTCTGTCACCCAGGTTGGAGTGCAGTGGCCTGATCTCGGCTCACTGCAGTCTCTGCCTCCCAAGTTCAAATGATTCTCCTGCCTCAGCCTCCCAGGTAGCTGGGATTACAGGCACATGTCACCACGCCTGGCTAATTTTTGTATTTTTAGTAGAGGCAGGGTTTCAGCATGTTGGCCAGGCTGGTCTCGAACTCCTGACTTGAGGTATTCTGCCCGCCTCGGCCTCCTAAAGTGCTGGGATTATAGGTGTGAGTCACTGCGCCTAGCCAAATAATGAGTATTAATTGGCTGAACAGCAAGTATTCTCTGAAAACATTATAGCTTTTAATAATACAAGAGCAAAAATATTTTAGCAATAACTGTGTTTTCAGATTTGCACTCAAAAAACTAGTATGATTTTTAATATTGTGTCCCAGCTTTTCTCCTTTCTAAAAACAGAAAACCCTAACTTATGTAACTTGACCCAGATTAAACATATCTGATACCGTTATTCCAGATTATGAGAAAAGTCAGCTGTGTGGCTACAGAGAGCTCTGGCCTGAAGTAGTTATTAATAGAATTCACATTGGGACGTAAGAACAACTGGAACTGAAACTTGGTCTGCGAGCCGCCATGTTTCGTGTCTCATTTCAGGCTACTGCTTTGCATCTTTTTGACTAATAGCACTTAAATATGCAAAATTGTTAAGTTTTTTTGTTTGTTTGTTTAAGCTGGAGTCTCGCTCTGTCACCAGGCTGGAGTGCATGGTGCGTTCTCAGCTCACTGTAACCTCTGCCCCCCGAGTTCAAGCAATTCTCCTGCCTCAGCCTCCCAAGTAGCTGGGATTACAGGCGGGCACCACCACGTCCAGCTAATTTTTGTGTGTTTAGTAGAGACGGAGTTTTGCCATGTTGGCTGGGTACAGTGTTTCACACCTGTAATCCCAGCCCTTTGGGAGGCCGTGGCAGGTGGATTATCTGAGGTCAAAATTGTTAAGCCTTTTAAGGAAGATAAATGTGTGGCTTATTCATTTAAAAAAAACTAGAGGGGTTAATATTTTTCATGTAAAACAATCTTAAAATCTTTGTACTCTCTACTTTCTCGAATGTTCTACTTGACAGTATGTTCTACTTGACAGTCTGAACTTTGAGAGCTTTGATAGAGTCTTATACATAATACCTGGCTCCCTTAGTAATAAAGTTTGAATTGCTATGATAGTGAATGTTGGAGGAGTCTAAAAGTTCATAACAGTGTGTCCGCCATACTGATACACTGCCTGAGTTAGTACAAAGAGTCTGCAGATCCACATAGCTACTACGTAGATGGTGATGATACCTTAAGAAAGGATTTTCATATTTGAAAACATGGAAGAGCCACTGGATTATAGAATGACAAAGAATATTTTACTCAAAAAAATGTTGGGAAGTACTCTCCAGATTTAACAATTAAAAGGAATTTGTTGTCCTATTGAGCTTTCTATCTTCTGATGGTGTCTGTCTGCCTGACAGGAATAATATTGATGTAGCAGTGGTGATAAATGAATTGTATGTTCACACTGAATGACCCTAAGCTGTCATCTTGTAGTCTGATCTGATTTCATAGGTTCTTAAGTTCCAAAAAGGTTGTGAATTTCTTAAGAGCATGTCATGGCTAGTGGCACAATCAGGACTTGATTATGAATTTTCAGACCCCTGAATCCTGTCATTTTCTTTAGTTCCGTGAAGCTTCCCACAGTGTAGAGTAGTAGTTCAGTGGTGCATGTTTATTTTTAAGGAAATATTTCAAGCATACAGAAAAATACAGAGGGAATATATTAGATAATAGTATAATAAACAGCCAGAAAACCTTCACCTGTATTTCATAAATGTTAATATTTTATTGTACTTGCTGCAGTACGGTTGAACGTGTATTTTTTAAAGGAACTAATATTAAAGAAACAGTTGAAGCCTTCTTTGTCTTCTGGCTAGACCTTCTTCCCTCCCTCCCTACTAGCAGAAGCAGCCTTGTACAGCAGTCTTCATATTCTAGATGTTGCTAGTCAACATTGTTACCTTCTGAAACCAGAAAAAAATAGTTTTATTTTGCTACTGTCACCTGTTTTTCAAATAACTTGTTAAAAGAAGCTATAGGCCGGGCGCGGTGGCTCACGCCTGTAATCCCAGCACTTTGGGAGGCCGAGGTGGGCGGATCACAAGGTCAGGAGATCGAGACCATGGTGAAACCCCGTCTCTACTAAAAAAAAAATACAAAAAATTAGCCGGGCGCGGTGGCGGGCGCCTATAGTCCCAGCTACTCGGGAGGCTGAGGCAGGAGAATGGCGGGAACCCAGGAGGCGGAGCTTGCAGTGAGCCGAGCTTGCACCACTGCACTCCAGCCTGGGCGACAGAGCGAGACTCCGTCTCAAAAAAAAAAAAAAAAAAAAGTTATAACAACAGCATAGTGGAGGAGGAGGAGGAGGACAGGACTTTGAAGTCATAGAGAGCTGGTTTTGAAATTCAGAATTGTCACTTACTATGGAGAGTTAATCAAACTACTTAATCTTTCTGCAGGTTTGTTTATCTGCCCAGTGAAGATGAGGAGTCTCACCTTGTAGCTTTGGTGAGATGTAAAGCCACCGTATGGACAACACCTAGCATAGTGTTTACAACAGACGAGGCACTGCAGAGGCTAGCTTTAATAGTAGTAGTAGTAATAGTAGTAATTCAGTTTATCGTGTGCTACCGTGCCCTCGGTGCCATTGTAAGTACTTCATCCATGTTCATTTAAAAAGTGAGGTAAGAATTAATTATATGTAAAAGACTTAGAACAGGGTATGGCAGATAGTAGGTGGATCATAAGTATTAGCTATTATTGTTATCCCCATTTGATAGGACAATAAATTATTGGGAGGAACTCTAAGAAGCTAACTTTCTTCTAAGTACTTTACATATATATTAATTTATTTAATCCTGATAGCCACTTTATATGGTAGATACTATTATCCCTATTTTGTAGTGAGGAAATTGAGGCAAAAAGAAGCACTTCTACCAAGATTGCACAGCTAGTATCAGAGCTTATATCTCAACCCAGGCAGTCTCGCTCCAGAGCTCATGCCCCGATCACTGTGCCATACTTCTTGTATATGTGGTATGGCTTCTTACCTTATCTTTCCAATCCTAGGAACGTATCTTTCAGGTGGTATGATCTCTGTTGACTAAGAAGTCCTTCCTGGTTTTGTTGTAGATGCAACGCGTTTCCTCATGTGACCCCAGCCTGTTAAAATGGGGTCATTTTGATAGAAGCTACCCAGATCTGATTGGGTGACTGTTGCTCCATAAGTACGTTTAACAGTCTCCTCACCTCCCACCCACCAATTCTTCCTGAAGTGTCCCCACTGTGGGTCTTACGTGTACTGAATTTGGCCAGTGACCCAGTAGCTGTCTCTGGTCATCACTGCTTTCTGGCCATTGCCGTCACCTCCTTCAGCCACATTGGCCTCGCCCCCTTGGACCTGCTTCACCCACAAGTCCTGCCAGTAACACCACCATGAGTGCTGAAGATGCACAATGTTCCCACTGTGCAGAGCTCCAGGGTCTTTGCAATGAAATGAGAACCATTCGCCAGGCCCATTTATTTTATTTTGTATTCTGGGACTTACTTGTAACCATACAGAGACCTTTAGAGAAGATAAATTATCAAGGTTTTTTGGTTGTTTTTATTTGTTTTGTTTTGTTTCTCATGGCTTTTTTGCTTTCACCCCAGCCCTAAGAGGTTGGCAGAGAATTAGTGGACTGGACCAGGGGCAAATCTTTGTGACAGACTATGGCCTCTGCTAGTGGTTGAATTGGGCCAGGCTTGAATATCTGATGCCCCCTTCTCTTAGGGTGGGCTCGTACAATGAGACTACACATCTCGCTGGCTGTCTAAATAATATTTTCTCCCCATATTCATTTTAAATTATTGGAGCCTTAATTGCACTACAGACATGCTAAATTTTGTGATAGCTTAAGATGTATTAAGACATTAAGATTCCTGGTGTTAGTTTTTTCTTTGCAATTTTCTTCTTAGAAATATTTACTTACTGGAGCCAGAGGGTCTGTAGAGATGAGCCCGTACAGGTTTTTTAGAGTAAGTTCCGAGGAACGTCGCACTATCAAAGATGCTCTGTTAAAAAGGACTTCCATGCCAAGTGAATGTGAGGAATGCTGCATACCTTTTTCCCCTTGGAGATTCATGACAGATAGAGGTCTTATTAGAGGCTCTGTGCTGTCCTGTGATAAATAAAGCCAACTAACTTCTTTTTATCAAGTGTTCCCTAATCTGCAGAATCATTAGATGTTTAGTATTATAGGATATTATTTTTGCCAAAGCTGTGTCTTCTGTTTAGAACATCTTTTGGCCTTCATCAACTCTGCCTGCCAGTTCTGTTCTTTAGAATTATTCGGACATCACCTCCTCTGTGGATCTTTTCAGGACTCTCCTAGATAAAATTAAGAATGGAGATCACTCCACCTTTGCAACTATTTATGGGATGTTAAATTACAGCAGAGATGACGTTGTGTTTTCTTGCTTCTGTGAGACAGGATTGGAGGAACACAGACCCTGTTTTATTTATCTTTCGTTTTTAAATTTTTCTTCTCTGCTGCCTGGCCAGTGCTTATCTGTGGTAGGTGTGCCGGCATTCATTGAATGCAGTGGATTTGCTAGCATTCAAAGCATAAAGAAGAAAAGCTGCATTTGTCAGGAAGTCATTCTTCCTCATTCTGAGCATCCCAGTTAACATGCCTTTCCACCAGCTGGAAGGAAGTAGTATATATAGTACTAGCTATTCTGTAGAATTTTGAAAGAAATCCTTCTCCTAGCGAAGACTGTAAGAGGGCTTTCTTTGTGTGCTAATTCGGGGTTATCCCCTCTTCATTAATCTCAGAGCATTAAAAACAAGGGCTTTTTTAAAATAGAAAGTATTCGCTCAAAATATTACATATCTAAAACTTCTTAAAATACAGAAGCTATAAAGTTTGTTAGTGGGCTAAGAATTATAGTAAGTTGTATTATGCCATAATCTACATATACTAACAGACCACTTTCGTAAGTATGTACTAGCCCTGTTGAGTTGACCACTTAGAAGTATACTCAGACTGGGCTGCCACATTTCCCCAAAGATAACGAGTAAACATAGGAGAAGCGTACACTGCAGCCTTCATGTAACACTGACTTGGGATCTTTTTGATGAAAACCCAAGTGGTGAAAGAACAGAGGTTTTCATTTCACTGTGTCATGCATTCTGTACCAGTGCCCCCAGATTAGGGCAGGACGTACTACCTTGCTGAGAACACCCCCTTCCCCCACAGTAGTAGCGTAGGAAGTTCCAGCCTACTTCTGTAGTGTAACATCTCCCTTGGTTTATGCATCGGTTGTCTTGTAGACATTCCCAGCCCTAGATTTGTCAAGTAGCAAGGGGGGATTCTTAAAAGGAAATACACGTTTAGCCAAAAACTGTTTTGTTTTGTTTTTAAAAACATCTTTCTTACTGATCTGTGTTCAACAATTAGGGAAGAGGATACTCTCAATGTTTCATTTTTCCCCCAAGGTTTCTAAAAGTTTTTCCTCAAGTACCAAGGACACAACAAAGGAAAGAATGAACAGTGGAATTTTTAGCACAGAATATCAAAATAATACAAGCTTTTGTGGGTTTTTGTTGGAAAGGAACAAGTGGGAAATGGGACCGTATTAATCTTAAACTCCCTCTATTGGGTGCTCAGAAAATAGTTTACATTAAGCCTGATGGATGTTCTGAGTTCCCCCCAGGAAGATGAGGAGAGTCCTCGTATTTAGAAGTACTGTTACAAAGCTGATTACTCTGATGAGTGATAGAAGTGTTTTAAAGCAATATTTAGTCTGAGTAGTAAATACTCCTAAGACAGACAGTAACTTTACAATTCGTTTGTTTTGTCTGTCTTAAATAGCAGAACAATGTTGTTTTTCTGTCACTAACGTTTTTATATATTTTCTAAGATGATGAATCGTGCAGAATCACCAGACTCATATTTCTGTTCAGGTCTGATCATTTTTACAGTTTTCACTTGCCTATGTAAATATTACCCACACATTATAGTTCATAATTTGTGTTATGTCATCAGATTTCATTGAACTTGAGTCTTAGGTCACAACAGAACTAACAACATATTGGCTTCATTCTAGTCTGATTTGTTTTCTTTTATGCCTATACACCAAGAGTGTTCGCTTGAAAACATGTCTTCCTTGACCTCCTACTTTTTCTCCTCATCTGCTCTTTAAAAAATAATTGTACCAGACTCAAATTGATAGTCTTCTAGGATTTTCATTCACTAACTCAAATTGCTAGTCTTCTAGAAGTTTCATTCACTACCAAGTTAACTTGCTTACTAACTTGAATTGTCTTATCTCTTTTAGATTTATTTTAAAACCCTACCAATTTTAAGAGTCATTGCATTTTCTTAATTGTCTCTGCATGACTATTTCTCCACTGTCCCCCTCTCCGAATTCTGATGTATATTTGACTTATCTGGATTATATTTCCTCTTGGCAAGTTTTGACTTCTGTTGCAGTTTGACATTTTCTTGACCTGTCATGCTCATGATTGTTTCCATGGCTTAACAAAGTCTACATATTTAGTTTCATTCTCGTAGAAATTTGTTGATTTCTCTGTTCATCTATTAACACATTTAGAAGGAAGAACTGTTCTTTTTCCAAATTTGGACAGAACATCTCAATTCTGTTATTGAGTGATGTGCTCAGTAATGTGTATTGGATTGATTCATTGTGGTACATTAATAACTTGAATGTGGTAGTTTTTAATAGAATCTGCAGCTACATTTCTGAGAGACATGAGTGTACCAAAGAAACACTATAACCAAGCTTTTGCACTGCTGCTTTACTTTCTTTCTGGGACTAGGCAGGTGTAAAGAGATGATTTAGAAGACCTTTTCGCATTTTATCTTTTTCTTAGTGTTTTGATGATATTTACCCATATATAAACATGGCCACCTGAAAGTTTAGCCTTAGTGTTTTACCTTAAATATGTCAGTGACTTCAGAAACTTGAAGTACATCCATAATGTTTGTATGTTAGTTTAAAAGTAAAAAAGACTTGCCTGGGCATGGTGGCTCATGCCTGTAATCCCAGCACTTCAGGAGGCTGAGGTGGGCAGATCACTTGAGGTCAGGAGTTTGAGACCAACCTGGCCAACGTGGTGAAACCCCATCTCTACTAAAAATACAAAAATTAGCTGGGCATGGTGTTGGGCGTCTGTAATCCCAGCTAGTAGGGAGGCTGAGGCTGCAGAATCGCTTGAACCTGGGAGGTGGAGGCTGCAGTGAGCTGAGATCCTGCCACTGCACTCCAGCCTGGGTGACAGAGTGACACTGGGTCTCAACAATCAAAAAAAGTAAAAACACTTTTCCTGCAAGGCAGTTTTCTCAAATTCATATTTGAGAAGTCATATTCTTATGACTATTTGTGGTCAAGAAAGATGCCTTTTAATCATGAAATAATCTTGAATCGAGTTTTTAAAAATGTACTTCCTGTAAGAAGACAAATGAGAATATTTTCCTTCACTTAATAATGTATTCTCTGCTCATAATAATGCCCTGGTATACATTTGTCAGTATTTTATGCAGACATTATTTTATATGTTCCAGTGGTGTCTGAAATTTATAGCACACCGAGTCTGAGTAATAATTTACTTAGAAATCCCTTCAGGTTTATTCAGTATTCAATAGAAGATCAGTTGCTTTAACTATATTCATACATTTTGAACATATAAGAACATTTAGTATAGGAGAACTGTACAGTTAATACACATTTTTTGATTTACTTTTCTTCTCTAAAGGGAGATTTGGGCTTGTACTTTATTTCATAGACTAAGTCAAAGGTAATTGACTGCAAAAAAAGTTCATACAGAGTTGCCATTTTTAAGAATGATTTGATACTGACTAGTAGCTCTCTGCCTTTTGTAAATTCCCTCTTATTATAGTTGCCTCATGATTGTTAAACCAATCTCTTACAAATTTACTAATTTGGAAGTAATAAAACCTTTTGAATATTCTTCCTTTCCTCATTGAAGCTCTTTACCTTTTCTTTTTGAAGTTATTTGCATGTCCCTAGAGGCACTAATTTATGGTAGAAGTTGTTAAGGGCTATATTTGTCCATTATGAATGATGGTGTAACATCTGCATGGTGTTACTTCTTAGATCTTTGTTGATTAGAAGTGATAACCAGTACTCTGACTCTGACTCTGACTCTGAATCAGGGAGTGTTTATCAAGCCTGTGACATCTGTTGTTCTGGGTGCTTTGTTCCTAGCTGCAGGACAGGGAAAAGGCCCTGCCCTCAAAGAAGTTACCCTTTCCTTGTCTAGTTCAGCCGGTGATTGTGTATTTATAGTATGATTATTAATGCGTTGTCTTATTTTAATTTTGATTAATTTTATATATATATTTTATGTTTCTATACTGTGTTCTAGTTTTCAAAATCCTATGATTGTACTGGAGAATACTTTTAATTTTAAAACTCAAATGGAGTGGTGTTTTAATGGAAACTAATCCATGATTTAGGGTAAATGGATTTATTGTGCATGACCATGTGGAATATATGATAAATATGAGTTAATCAGAATCACTAAGGTGGTATTAAACTGCTCATATGTATTGTTTATAATTAGTTGTGTTGTTGTGTTTGTTACTTGACTTCCATATTACTTAACTGTTGATGTGGTTAATCAGAACATGAGCTTTTTGAGGGTGAATTCTGTGCCCATATCTCTCAAAGGCCTAAATAGGAAGATTTGCACACAATACTTAAAATAGTTTTTCCGCCAATAAAGATTTCTGATACAGATTCAACATACTATGAAACTGATTTCAGCCGGGTGTGGTAGCTCATGCCTGTAATTCTAGCACTTTGGGAGGCCAAGGCGGGTGGATTGCTTTGAGCTCAGGAGTTCAAGACCAGCCTGGACAACATGGAGAAACCCCATCTGTACAAAAAGTACAAAAAAATGAGCCAGGTGTGGTGGCTCGCGCCTGTGGTCCCAGCTACTCAGGAGGCTGATGCTGGAGGATTGCTTGAGCTGGGAAGTGGAGGTTGCAGTGAGCCAAGATTGCGCCACTGCACTCCGGCCTAGGCGTCAGAGCCAAACCCTCTCTGTCTTAAAAAAAAAAAAAAAACAACGAATGTGTTGTGCCGAAGAGAGGATATTTACCCTGTGGGGAGATGAAAGTAGTAGTGCCTGTTTCTTGTTATAAATAAATAGAAGTTGTACTGTCTTTAGTTCTCAGGGTCAAACTTTACTGAATAGAACCTGGAATGAAATCTTGTGGGAACTAATTTTCAGAATATGAGCCATTTTTATACATTGTTACTTCTTATGTAAACCTACCTGTGTTATAAATGTTGCATCATATAAAGATGGAAGATTCCCCCTTCCAGTGGTTTATTTAATCCCCCTTGCTTAGAAGAAGGAATAGGCCAACAGTTGGCAAAGACTGTATAGTCTCTGGAAAAACTGTCTTACTGGAAAATAGAAATGTCTGAGTATTGAGATAAAAGATGGTTTGGTTTTGGTTTTAGTTTTGGTTGCAATCTAGGTCAACAGATTAAAAGTACTTGTACATATTCATTTTCCTTTTGTTCTTAGAAGACACAGACTGTGAAGTCACTCATCTGAGTGTAAGGCATAGTGTTTTTTGCATACAGACTTTATCACCTTGAACATGTAACTGAACCTCCCATATCCTTTGTCTCATCTGTAAAATGGAGTAGTAAGAGCCGTGTCTCGAGAATTGACTGAGTAGCCCATTTGGCTGTTAGCCCTGTCCGTGGAAAGGAATCGTCAGTCTTCCTGTTTCATTATGCTCTCCCTATCCTCAGTTACTCAAGAGAATTGACTGAGTAGCCCATGTGGCTGTTAGCCCTGTCCGTGGGAAGGAACTGTCAGTCTTCCTGTTTCATTATGATCTCCTACCCTCAGATAAGTCATTCCTGCTCCTGCCCTTTACCTGGAACCTTACACTTTAAGGGTCCCACAGTGGACTAGGATTGTTTTGGAAGCTGGGTCCTCCCTTGCTCTCCTCTTTCCTCAGTAATATGGCTTATGAGTTTGGTAGCGTGTGAATTTCTTCTGCTGTGAAGGCTTCACGAGTAGACTTTAGTTAGCCCTGAATTGTGCCTGTCCCAAATAATCTAATGTATTTTCTAGGGTTCCTTGAAGTTCCTTGGACACTAAGAGAATCAAGATATGGAAATCTTTATTTATACTAAGGTTGAATCTCATTGACTTCCAGAAAGGCTTTCTACAAAAGATCATTACAGTCTTAGTTGCCTCTATTGCAGTGAAATGCTCTAATAATGAAGAGAATTAATATGCTTTTTAAATTATTATAATCAAATAGTCACTGTTGTAAAAACTTATAAAACTTCTTTGTATTATTACCATATAGGTATCAGCACAAGTGCTGACGTCTTGTAAAAACAAACTCAGATTGGACAGTAAACACTTACAGCAGCAAAGAGCACAGGCTCTTCAATCAAACCTGTGGGAGTTTGAATCTAGCCCTGCCCCTCACTTATAAACTGTGTTACCCTGCGCATAACCTAGCCTCCCCAAGCCTCTGATAGAAAAGACTTCACAGGGTTGCTGGAAGGGTGCAGTAAATTCATACATGTAAAGCACCTAATCCATTGTCTGGCATGTAATATAATTTTTCTGTGATGACACTCTGGCAGTTATTTCTCCGTTATCACTAGTTGTTGACAAACAGTATTTCCTTCCTAAAGATGAGCCATTTAATAACTTAAAAATTACATTAGACTGGTAGGATTCTTTTTGTTTTTTTGGAGATGGAGTTTTGCTCTTGTTGCCCAGGCTGGAGTGCAATGGCGCAATCCCGGCTCACCGCAACCTCCCTCTCCTGGGTTCAAGCGATTCTCCTGCCTCAGCCTCCCGAATAGCTGGTATTACAGGCATGTGCCACCACGCCCGGCTAATTTTGTATTTTTAGTAGAGATGGGGTTTCTCCATGTTGGTCAGGCTGGTCTTGAACCCCCAAACTCAGGTGATCTGCCTGCCTTGGCCTCTCAAAGTGCTGGGATTACAGGCATGAGCCACTGCACCCGGCCAGGATTCTTATTTTTAGGTGTTTATTAAATGTCCCCTGTGTGCCAGGCATTGTGTAGAACTAGTGTTTTAGTCAGACTTTTTGAGGTTGCAGGGAACAGAGATGGGTTAAATTTATTTCATTCCAAATTAAAGAATCCACCAAGAAGTTTCCTCCATTGTACACTTGGCTCCTGGAGAAGTAGTCGTTCATTATCCAGGGTGGTACAAAAGTGGCTTTCGTCATCTAACAGCTTATCAAGGGACCCAGGTACAAGTGTTAGGTTGGCTTTTGTTACTTCTCCATCCCTGTCTTTCTTCTAATTTCTCTCTCTTCTCCCTTATTTCTGTCTCAGTGTTACTACTTACTACCTTGCTCTGTTTCCCTGTTAAACGCCACTCGTCTTGCAGTGACACTATTTGTGTGTTTTACTTTCAAAATCTCAGAAAGGGAGATCTGACTCAGGCATACAGTATCATTCAGTATAGAAGGTCATTGGACCAAGGAACATTCCTGGACCAGGCAAGTATAGATGGTGGGATGGATTCAGATGTTTAAAGCACCTTAAGCATTAGCCACCACCCTTAGGACTGGGCAGACCCTCTGGCTTCCCAGAAGGGGGCAGTGTGTCAGGTACCTTTTTTGGCCCATCCAGGACACTGGGCAGTGTGATAGAACAATGAATGAGAGGTAACGTGTCCTGGAAGAGCTCACAGTGTGGACAAGGAAGCAGATACTTAAACATATACTTAATTTTATGATATAGTTATGATATAGTGAATATTTACCATGCAGGGAGAGAGCAGCCTCCCTGGTGGTAGGAATGGTGGTAGGAAATTCTTCATTGAAGCCATATTGAGATGGCAAAGGATATTCCTGGCAGGAAAAAAAAAAAAGTCTTCTGCAGAGATGGGTGCAAAATATCATAGTATATTTATGAAGTTTTTTTGTGCTATGAGAAGAGGGCCGTAGTTGGTATTTAAGGGGCTCCAGAAAGAAGGTCTAATTTTATGGTACTGATGAAGATGATTAGACACAGAACTAGGAGAAAAAGACCTCATAGAAGAGTAGAGGAGAGACCTACAAGAGAGTTAGCACAATCAACAGTGGCTGACACCACATTATAAAGGGAGGACTGACTACAGTTTCCCTGAGAAGGGACCCTTGAAGCATCTTGGATTTTAGCAGGTGAGTTTTGTAGGTCTAGGAAGAGTCTAGGACTAGAAACCTAACCTCAGGGAGTAAGCGTTCTCAAAGTTCGGTGTCAGTCGCAAATTCATTCTTGGGAATGTCTAGAAGCCAAAACCAGGAAACCTCATGTTTCCTAAATAAACAGGAAATGAAGATAAAGCTTGATCTGTAACAGTTCTTAAGTTTCTCATATTTTTCTAACCACAATTTTGTTTATTTTTAAGTCTTCAAAGTAGTTTCTCAAAACACATTGTTTTGCTAAAAAATCTGTTATTTTTTTTTAAGGTCAGAAGTATATACGCTATTATTTAAAATAGGTGTGTTTCTTGGTAATGTGTGGCAAAAATAACTCCCTGAAACATTCATGTTTAACCAACATGAATTGGAGATGGCTCTTATCTCCCAGTGACTTTACAGCTATCTGTTTAGATTAGCTTTGGTTAAAAAAAGGTTTTTTTTCCTGCTATGGCTGTGATATATTAATTGGATGACAAATCACTGCTATATACATCCATACATACACATACACACTCATCTGGTAAAAATAAAAACTCTATATATGCCTGGTTTATGGAAGATTATATGTTAGGATTATAATAAAAACAATACAAGTATGTAAAAAAAAATTTCAGAGTTTGGTTCCATTTCAGAGAGAAATTAAACAGAGTAGATATGATTTATTCCTGACAAATATAATAGGATTTACTGTATATTTCATTGATTCAAAGATCCCAGTGGTTGTAAGTTGTACCATTATTCTATATACCATGAAGGAAAAAAAAAAACCTGCCAGTTAAATTACAGTAACATTTGATTTCAAGAGGCATTCAGATTTCAGATATTAAAATGTGAAAAAATACGAATTTTAGAATTAATGACATATAATTATTACAAAGAGACTAGGAAAAACGCTTTGGTTTATATTTGCAGATTAACTTAGGAACAGTGAAAATTGTTCTGAATAACATCTAAATAGCAAATTTCGTCTTAATTAAATACAGAATTATTTAAAAAGTTAATAAGAATAGTCATTAAAATTTAAAACTAGGAAGGCTGTAGGACTGCCAGAGTGTTAATAAGTGATCATTCACTTAATGTATGTTCATACCTATTATGAGCCAGACGTGCTTAGATGTTAGGTGTATAGATGGATATAACACATGGTCCTCTCACTCATGGAGCTTACAGTTCATAAGAGAGGAACATTTTGCAAACTGCATTAACCATGTTAAAGGAAAAATACAAGTGCTATGAAAGAATGGAACTGGGAGCTCTTAATTGAAATTGGGAAAGTCTGAGGAGTTGAGGAAAATCTAGAGAGTGGGTAGAAATTAGGTAAAAATAGGCAGAAAAGGAAGCAGCCTGTCCAGAAACCCTGAGTAGGAAAGATTGTGGGGTTGAGGCAGTGAACAAGCGGGGGGTGCAGGTCTGGTGACAGGAATTGAGGTGAGACCACATGGTGCAGGGCTACTTAGGTTGGGCTGAACATTTTGGATTTTAGTCTAAACCCAGGGGGAAGCCACTAGAGGATTTTAATGGAGGAAGTAACCCTGGCTGCACTGTGAAATCTGGGTAAGATTCAGTTAAAGAAGCCTCGTTAGGAGCCTGTTGCTAATTCAGACCAGGTAAGAGCAGCTTGACCTGGGTGGAAATGTGAATGGAAGACCTGTTTTTTAGAAGATTATTTGCCCATATTATCAAAAGTCTTCATTTGTGTACATTTTTTACCCAGCATTTCCATTTCTGGGTGTTTATTCTAAAGAAATAATTTAGGCCGAACGTGGTATAATCCCAGCACTTTGGGAGGCTGAGGTGGGTGGATCACCTGATGTCAGGAGTTCGAGACCAGCCTGACCAACATGGTGAAACCCTGTCTCTACTAAAAACACAAAATTAGCCGGGCGTGATGGCACATGCCTGTAATACCAGCCACTTGGAAGGCTGAGGCAGGAGAATCACTTGAACCTGGGAGGAGTAGGTTGCAGTGAGCCAGTTGCGCCATTGCACTCCAGTCTGGGCAACAAGAGCTAAACTCCATCTCAAAATAATAATAATCTCATAGCCCTTGAACATAAATAAGGTAAAACAAAATTTTAAAAAGAATCTCAGATGTTTGTAAAAGTTCAGCTACTAGAATGCTTATCCCTATTATTTATAATAAAATAAATTGGTCTAAAAGATTATAGTATTTTCAAACAAGTGGAAAGGAAGGAGACAAATTAGACTTTAAGGAGGCCACGCCATCCAGGAAGATTTGTTTAGACAAGGAACGTCCTTTGTGTGTTTGACTGGGGGCCAGGAACAGAAACTGAAAATCCATCACAGAGAAGAGATACTCCTGAAACAGATTTGTGGGAAGAGAGATAGCTAGGACCAGAGGAAAGACGATCGAGCACCTTGGTCCAGGAGTGCAGGAGTTTCTGGTATAAAAATGCACTGCAGTTCCACTATTAGGCTTATTTCTTGGGAACTAGCCTAGGAACGAAACCACCTCTTGCAACATTGTTACTGGAGGGGGAAAGTGCTTTTAATACTAAAGACTTGGAAGTGAATTTTTGGTATGCAGTCACCACATAAATTCAGTTGCCTACAAAGCTGAGCCCCCTGGAATAAGTACCAACTGAGCAGGATGGATTTTTTGGAGGACATTTTATCCCCTGTGTTCCTCACCCCTACCTCCCTTTCTCTCCCTCCTTTTGCTCCTCCTCCTCCTTTCTTCTCTGCCTTCTTCCCTTCTCTCCATCCCCCCTTCCTCTTTCCTTCTTCTCCTCCCTCCCTCTCTTACGTTCTTCTACACATCCCCTAACATTTATATTTTATGATCAGCATAAAAAGCAGCCAGGCACGTATAAGTAAATGAGATAATCCTCCTTTTTTCATACTTTTTGAAAATCTCATATTGCTTCTATATAACAGTATTTGTGTGTGTGTGTGTCTGTAAGGAAATATTTTACTCTGTGGTCTTAATGCCCATTTGCAAGTTTCAAACCAAATGTTACGTATTCTTTGTATTTCTAAAATTATCTAGGCCAGTTGCTGATACAGAGGTGTTTAATATTTTGGCTTCTACTTGCCTCACAGTCTTGATGCTTCAGTGAAACCGGTTAACTGTTTCCTTTCTAGTGAATATTTATTTTTAAGTAGTTTCTTCTTCTTTTTCTTTGGCTGATTCTCTGAAGATTGTACTTCATAGTTGTGATTAGCTGGAAAATTCCTAGAGGAGTTTGAATTTGTCTTTTTAGTAAACTTGAGGTTCTTGTCTTTGATATTTCCTTGAGTATTTCCTTTTCATATCAGTGTAGAAAAACTGTTCTCTAGCTTTATAAACTTTTCAAAATAGTTACTGAAATTAGCTTAGTATTTGTAAAGTTGTTACTAATCCCAAGGTGCAGTTGCTTTAACTGCATGCTTATGAATCAGGTTTTCAAATCTGTGCATATCGTGTATGCGTGTATGCTCATGGGGATGTGGGTATATTTTAAAATTAGTGATTTTCGTGAGCTTGATGCTTTGCCTATTAGGCTTTGTAGAGTTAATTCTCAAACGTTCTTAGTTTAGAGATTGTTTTATTCTGGTAAATCCACACCATTTAATGGAGTAAAGATCAAATGTTTGTACTGATAATTTTTATTCTTTATAGAGTACCCCAAGTGCTTGTCAGAAATCACTGTTCTCTGAAAATAAAAATTTAATCATGTAGGCTATGAAAAAATGTTTTGGGGTCATAGATGATGCAGTTAAGTTTCACTTCACTTATTAAATATTTATTGAGCTTATTTCAGATAAATGAGCATATCCACCAGATTCTGTCTGTATTGACTTAATGTATTGGAAATCCTGGAATAAAAGCGTAGTAATACACCCTTCTAAATATTTGTTATATACTTGGGTGGTAGAATTGAAAACAATGCAGTCTTAGTGAATATATTTGTTAATACGGTGCTTAATGTCTTGGGATTCATTTTGTTAACTACAGTGGAACAAAGGTCTGCATGATATATGTCAGTAATATATAATTCAGAATCTTTTCAAGCTTTAAGTCATTTGGGGTTTTTAGCAGTTAGCTTTTTTATTACATGTCCATTGGAAGTATAAAATAGAACCATTTGTTCTTGGAAATTATCTTTCATGTATAAATTTCTCATTTTCTTTGTTTCTCCATTCATTTTAGTCGTGAGATGGAGAATAAGGAAACTCTCAAAGGGTTGCACAAGATGGATGATCGTCCAGAGGAACGAATGATCAGGGAGAAACTGAAGGCAACCTGTATGCCAGCCTGGAAGCACGAATGGTTGGAAAGGAGAAATAGGCGAGGGCCTGTGGTAAGTGGCTATGGGTTACCAGCTATAAGGAAGAAAGCATAGGAGGAAATGGAAAAGTAAACATAAATAGATCCTCTTGTAAGCTTTTCTTCTTCATTTTAAATGTAGTAGTTTTAATTACTTGATATTGCGGTCATTTGGAAGAAACCGTAATTAAAACTACGCTCATTAAACAACTTAAACTGTTCTGGGAACTTAACTGTTGTGTTTGGTGGAGGGGTAAATGCTTAAACCAAGACTACCCTCTCATGTCAGTATCTAAAATCCTTTCATTGGAGTTTTATACTGTACTTTCTAAATTTTAAAAAGAATTTTTCCAGTTTGTTTTAGATGTTTTATCTCTAAGACAGGATCCAAGGATCTTAATTTCAGAAATCTTCTAGGAAAGAAAATATTTAATTGCAGTAATTCATAAGTGTAATGATTGGGTTTTTACATGCATGGGTAAGATGTGCATTTCTCCAACTTTGTTACAATGTCAGCATGTACCCTCATTTGACTTGGAAAAAAAAAAAGTTTAATAGACCCATGGGGATTAAGATAAATTAAAAATGTATGGGGTTTGATGAAAGAAAATCTAGAGTCCTAGATTTTAAAAAGCAGGGATACTCTGTCCTTTGCTATAGGTGTAAGAATATATATTCTTACAAGAATACCATCATGAAACGTGTGTCTTCATTCTTACAAAGGAAGAAGTATTACAGTATCCTAGCACTTATTTCTATCAGCAAGTTTGTGTTTATTTTGTTATTTTAAAACAGATAACGGCAACTTAAAATTTATCTAAACTTTGACAAGGGTCTGAAGTACACCCCTGCCAAATGATTGTCTGCCCTGCATTCATCCCATATGCCTATTTAAGTTTAGATTTAAATTAATTAGATGTAAATAAAAGTAAAAATGTAGTTCCTCAGTCTCACCAACCACATTTCAAATGCTCAGTAACCACATGTGGTCAATGGCTACCCTTTGGGCAGTGCAGTTTTAGCACATTTCCATTGCCTCTGAAAGCTCTCTTAGATATGTAGTACTGACTCGTGTCTGACTTAACTCCATAATCTCTGCGGCTTTCGATATCCTCATTACTGAGCTGCAGTCTGTCAGGAATATTTTACCCGCTGGTTCTAATTCTAATCCATGGAATTCTACAGAATAAATCTAATTGTTCCTTTCCATACCAGCACTTCAAGTTACTGTGGGCCCATGAGTCTTTGTCTTTACAGCTAAGTTTCTACGTTTCTTCCATTTATTACTTATGTGAGGTGGTGTGGTGGGAACCCCTCACCATTTTAGCTATTTGTGCCAGAAGATGAATATGAAGAAATTAAGGATTTATCTTAGAGAAGAGAAAGTGCTGTTGAAACATCTTGTAGAAGGTTGACAGTTAAAAGGGCGTATTACTACTCAGTTAATATAAAGAACTTTTAAACAAACAGAGCCATCTGAAGTTTGAATGTTCTGCTTTCTGAACTCCTTTAGATGGAGGTGTTCAAACAGAGCCTAAATCTTTTGAGAATACGTAGGGCATAAATCATAACTTTTTAAAAACGAGCCAGCTGTTTGTTCTTTGTTACATATGAACTAAGAATATCCAGTTCTCTAAGACAGAATTTTGGTTTTTATACTGTTCACTTTCTAGCAAATACCTAAGTACCTTGTCTGTATATAAGACATGCGTGAAGAGGAAAGAGATGTGTGGAATAAGATGCATAACACATAGTCCTTAAGCTTAATTATGCCACCCTACATTTGATGGTTTACAGATTTCATATTATCCTTAAGAAGTTTACTGTTTACTTGGGAGGTCTGATTCTGTTTTTATACTTTAAGTAAGTTGTGTCAAATCATTCTTGAAACATAAAGTGTAAATATCTCCAAATGGGAAAATTAGACTTATATGTAATAAATAGAGTAATACATGAAATATCACAAAGCAACTTGTGACTAGGTGCCAAATGTGTGGGATGGGCAGAAGAGCAATAGGGACTTAGGAAAGAGAAAGAATGTCATGCTGGTAGACTTCAGGGGAGTTTCATAAAAGGAAGAATTTTAACTGAGTCTAAAAAAATGGGTAAATTTTCCTCATGTGAAGGTGTACTCCTGGGGTGCTGCAGGCTGGAGATGAGTATTAAATTAGGAGGAGAGTGAGTGGAAAGCACAGGAGGAGGAAGGGTCAGGCAAGTTTGGTGAACACAGCAACTGGCTGTAGAACAGGAGCAGTGGGAGAAAGTCCAGAAAGGTCTGCAGTTGTACAAGGCTGTGGAGTTTGGCCTTTGGTCATGGCTAGATTAGGTCTGAAAGCCTTAATTTAAAAAAAAAAAAAAAAAAAAAAGGTTTCTGTCTGAGAAATTGATCTTTACACTTGTAGCCTCTTTTGGTTTTCTGAGATACGTGTCTAACCTATTATTGTAATATAACGTAAAAAACCATACACACACAAAAGCAGGGCAAAATGATTGCATAGTCATCAAACTATTTGAAATTATTCCCAGTGTTGTTTCAAGGTCCTACATTTTGTCAAAACAAATAAAAACGTATCTAGATCTTTGATCTAGTAGTTGAATGAGTTGACTATAGAAGTTATGAGTGCTTATTTTTCACATTTGTTTAATAACCTTTGATTGTTACTTTTGAGTGTTAAATGAGTTAGGGTATATAACAAATAATACCATTTCTGCAGTTTTGTATGCATTACAAAATTGTAAGGGAGAAGGTTGCATTTTAACTAGTGTTAAATCCTAAATGACTGAAATTTGTGTAGGTAAAAATAGTCTTTTACATTAATAGCTTAAAGTAATAATAAAAGTTGATATGTTGTCTGGTATACTGGTGTATTTCATAACAAAAGCTCGTTAAGTTTATTTCCTAGTCCATGATATTTACATTTACTTACCTTTTATATTTTTAAGTAATCAAAATATTGGAATACTTTGATTCAGGTGGTAAAACCAATCCCAATTAAAGGAGATGGATCTGAAATGAATCACTTGGCAGCTGAGTCTCCAGGAGAGGCCCAGGCGAGTGTGGCTTCACCAGCTTCCAAAGGCCGACGCAGTCCTTCTCCTGGCAACTCCCCATCAGGTCGCACAGTGAAATCAGAATCTCCAGGAGTAAGGAGAAAAAGAGTTTCCCCAGTGCCTGTAAGTTAATGTTACAACGGATATGTTAGTTTTTATAATTTTTAGATTCATTTATAACAGAGAAAAGACTGGCCAGCCATCTGTTAGAACATCAGTTTTCAAAATATGATCTGCAGACACCCGAGGATGGAGAGGGGGAGGCGGTTCCTGAGACCCTTTCTGGGGTCTATTAGGTCAAAACTAATTTTGTGATAAAACTGGGATGTTGTTTGCCTCTTTCCCTGCATTGATATTTGCAGTGGTGGGTAAAACTATTGGTGATTTTTCCCAATTTAAGGCTACAGCTGCAGAAACTATATTCATTATTGCTATGTATCAGCCATTAAAGTAAAAAAAAGCAAAAACGCCAGTTACACTCGATAATGCCTTTGACAAGGAAATAGAAATTAATTTTATTAAATCTTGACTCTTAGTAAATACATGCCTTTGTAATATTGTGTGTGATGAAATGGGATGCATGCCTAAAGCACTTCTACATACCAAAATACAATAGTTTCTCAAGGAGAAGTATTTGTGCGGTTGTTAGAGTTGCAAGCCGAACTAGTTCTTTCATGGAACTTGAAATGAGTGACCAACAAACTATGATTATTTAGATTTGGGTATTTGGAAGACATTTTTCTTAAGATGAATTAGACTATCACTTCAAGAAAAGCAACTTAAGGCCAGGAGTGGTGGCTATAATCCTGCCTCCTTGGGAGGCTGAGGTGGGTGGATCACCTGAGGTCAGGAGTTTGAGAGCAGCCTAGCCAGCATGGTGAAACCTCATCTCTACTGAAAATACAAAAATTAGCCAGGCATGGTGGCAGATGCCTGTAATCCCAGCTACTCGGGGGCTGAGGCAGGAGAATCGCTTGAACCCAGGAGGCAGAGGTTGCAATGAGCTTAGATTGCACCATTGCATTCCAGCCTGGACGACAACAGTGAAACTCCATCTCAAAAAAACAAACAAACAAACAAAAAAAACTTAAGTATTTTTTCACCAATGTTAAAAGTTGAGATGTCAAAACAAAAATTAGAATTTTAGAAAGCTACTATCCACCGCTATGAGCTTGACAGCTTCCCAGTGCTTAGACTTTCCTGATAAGATTGGTGATAGCAAATGTGATTCTTTTCATGCTGTATAATGAAATATGTGAACATTTGGAAGATCTGCTTAACTTAACCAATATTTTCCACATGATCAGTGTATTATAACAACAAAATCATTCCTAGGTAAAAGATACATTCAAAATGTAAAATAACACCATTTGGATTTTTAATGTGCCCGTAGGAAAAGTTTGTTGATGTGGTTTCAGATTCCACATTACAACTGCCTTTAAGAAACCGTGTTTTGAGCTTTGGTATAGTACCAAAGAATATTCATCATTATTTGAACAGGCGGCCAAGTGCAGTGGCTGACACATGTAATCCTATCACTTTGGGAGGCCATGGTGAGTGGATCACTTGAGGTCAGGAATTCAAGACCAGCCTGGCCAACATGGTGAAACCCCGTCTCTACTAAAAATACAAAAATTAGCCAGGCGTAGTGGCAGGCACCTGTAATCTCAGCTACTTTAGAGGCTGAGGCAGAGAGAATTGCTTGAACCCGGGAGGCAGAAGTTGCATTGAGCCGAGATCACACCACTGCTCTCCAGCCTGGGCGACAGAATGAGACTCCAAAAAAAAAAACCAAACAGCTATTAAAATACTCCTTCCTTTTTACATCTGCGTATCTGTGTGAAGCCAAATTTCCTTTCATATACTTTAATCAAAACATCATATCACAGCAGATTGAATGCAGAAGCAGCTATGAGAATCTTAGCTGTCTTCTATATTAAGCTAAACATCAAAGAAATTTGCAAAAAGATAGGTGGTAAATTCATGTGAGAGAGAGACTTCTAGTGGTGGAAATGCATGTTAAGACTCCTGTCTCCACTAAAAAATACAAAACAGTTAGCTGGGCATGGTGGCAGCCGCCTGTAGTCCCAGCTACTTCAGAGGCTGAGGCAGGAGAATGGCATGAACCTAGGAGGCGGAGCTTGCAGTGAGCTGAGATTGCGCCACTGTACTCCAGCCTGGGTGACAGAGTGAGACTTCGTCTCAGAAAAACAAAACAAAACAAAAAAAAAGGACTCACTTTCTAACTTTGAAGAACAAATGATTGGAAAAATGGTTGAGATAGTGACCACAAGAGGAATTTGGGTTTTAGTTAAGATCTGGAGTTTTTAAGGTACATCAATTCGTTAAAAAATACATTTAAAGCAAAAACATTTTACAGTAAAACCTGATGCCCAACAGTGGTTGTTGGCTGTATGTTAAAACACCTTTAAATTAGTTATTAATTTTTTTAACTTAAAACAATAATCAGTTATTAGCTCATGAATCTGCAGATTGGGCAGGGCTCAGCAGGCTCAGCTTCTTCACTCACATGCCTGTTGCTTCAGCTGGGATACTAGAACACTTGGGGGGCTGTTAGCATCTCTTAATCCTAGCACAAAGACTTTTAAAATCTCGATCATCCCCATAAATGTTGATAAATATCTGGCTGAGAGAGACAACTATGTGGTAATTTTATAAATTATTCTATAAACATTTGAGTTCTTTGAAACATCTAATATAAACCAAAACAAAAAGCATAAAAAGTATATATCATAAGCAGGCAGAATGCTGTGTCTAGTAGTAAAAGTTAAACATCCAGTTTTCTGGGATCTATTGAAGGCTTTATTAATCTTCTTTATAACTGGAAATTTACAAACGCTGCCGTGGAATGCCTCCCAGCATACACTCTGCAGACTCTTCCTCAATAAAAGCAAATTTGTGGAAGCTGACAAAAACTCTCCTGTGGTGAGGGTAATATATAACACTCTCACTGTACTAATTTTCCTAGGACTTGGTCCTACATCAGTGTCCAGTGGAAATTCCAGTTTTTTTGGATACCTAATTAAATAATTAAGGGTAATAAATGTTCAAGTGATTCTCCTGCCTCAGCCTCCCGAGTAGCTGGGATTACAGGCGTGTGCCATCACACCCGGCTGATTTTTTGTATTTTTAGTAGAGATGGGTTTCACCGTGTTAGCCAGTATGGTCTGAATCTCCTGACCTCATGATCCGCCCGCCTCGGCCTCCCAAAGTGCTGGGATTACAGGCATGAGCCACCGCGCCCAGCTGGTGGATAATAGTTTCTTAATTAAGAAGTGAGAAACATACCTTATAAAAAAAAATGTTGTAAAGTTTCAGAGTGGCAGAATCACACCACCCCGAAGAGCCCCTTCACCAGATGGCTTCTCACCATATAGCCCTGAGGAAACAAATCGCCGTGTTAACAAAGTGATGCGGGCCAGACTGTACTTACTGCAGCAGATAGGGCCCAACTCTTTCCTGATTGGAGGAGACAGCCCAGACAATAAATACCGGGTGTTTATTGGGCCTCAGGTAGGATTTGTCACCATTTTATTTTATTAGTAGTAGTATATGGTACTACCTCAAATTTATATACTATAATGTTCTTAACTTTGGATCACTTAATTCCCTTTAGTAGACAAAAGTAAACTTAAAATGTATTTTAGGCTAATGTTTTTCTTTAATGTATTCATGAGGTTTTTACTATCTTAATATACCATAGAATAGAAATTTGATCTATTTAATAAATTCAATGGAAATGAGAGATTAAATCATGGAAATAGTTGTAGATTTTTCTTATATATAAAGATAATGAAGAATATGAGTTAATAGAAACTTTAGTATAAAAAGTTGGAAATATTGTAAAGTGATAAATTTAGAAGTTCTAATGATGAGCCACAGATGTATTAACCTATAGGTTTTCTTTTTAACTCTTCAGAACTGCAGCTGTGGACGTGGAACATTCTGTATTCATCTGCTGTTTGTAATGCTCCGGGTGTTTCAACTAGAACCTTCAGACCCAATGTTATGGAGAAAAACTTTAAAGAATTTTGAGGTAGTTTTTAATAAATGCTTAGAGTAAAATTGTCAGCATATTCTTATGATATATTCTTAAAATTTCTCCTTCTTTAAGTTTAGACAGTGACCTTTTGAAAGGTGTGAAGGTGTGTAAGAATTAGTTGATGCTTATTAATAGTTCTCATGAGATATTTACTAAACTTTTTCTTCTAGCTTGAAAAAAACAACACTGACCTGCTGTACGGATGTTGTCCTTAGTAAACTATAATGTGTTTTTATTTTTGAAGCTCTTAAATCAACTTTAGGAAAAACATGCAAATAAAAGGTAAATAGCTCAGTCTGTAGAACTCTTCATATGTATAATTATGGCACAAATATCATTGTTACTGTCTTTTTCCAATGTTAGGTTGAGAGTTTGTTCCAGAAATATCACAGTAGGCGTAGCTCAAGGATCAAAGCTCCATCTCGTAACACCATCCAGAAGTTTGTTTCACGCATGTCAAATTCTCATACATTGTCATCATCTAGTACTTCTACATCTAGTTCAGAAAACAGGTTAGTACTTTTTAAGGATTTCAAAGCATTAATCCAGTGTTACTTTTAATTTTAGGGGTAATTTTTTATATCTACTTGTTAAGTTGCTCTAAAATGATTTAATTTTTGAATCTTGGCTTTCAAGTTAAAATCAAGGGTAAAGATATTAAAGGTTCTCTGGGCATGGTGGCTTGTGCCTGTAATCCCAGCATGTTGGGAGACTGAGGCAGAAGGATCGCTTGAGCCCAGGAGTTCAAGACCCGTCTGGGCAACATAGGGATACCCTGTCTCTACAGAAGTAAAATAATTAGCTGGGAGTGGTGATACCTATAGTCCCAATTATTCAAGAGGTCAAGGCAGGAGGATCACTTGAACCCAGGAGTTCAAGGCTCCAGTGACCTATGATTGCACTACTGCACTCCAGCCTGGGTGACAGAACAAGACCCTGTCTCTTAAAAAATATGTGGGTATGTGTATGTGTATATATATGTTGTTAAAGGTCATGTGAGAGTGTGTGTATATAGACATTTTGTGCTAAAAACTGCAGTATTCATGTGAATCTTGTTTCTGTTCTGTATATTGCTTTATTGGTTTTAGTGTAAAAATTAGATTTTTAAAAATTACTCCACAAAGGAAGTGCTGCTTCTCTTACCAGGGCACCTTCTATATTATTCCCGAAGTGCCCAGTTTGAGAAGCACTGTTCTGAGCGGTTAAATCTTGTCTTTGTCCTATCAATCTGTTAAGTATTGTAACTACCTCAAAATTAATGAAGAATGAAAAAGTGACAGGGTCGCAACAAGAGTGCAGTGAAGAGAAGAGAGGTTTTCTTCATCTGTGAAAAAAGTAAATGTTTGGATTTTCTTAATTTTGATTAAATGAAATAATTTTAGAATCCTAGAGTTTTAGGAGTTTTTGGACATTGAAGATTTTCTAGTTGGCATGGTTCAGTGACAGCGGTAAGTGAAGCCAAGAGGTTATGCAGTTCATTTGAGGAAAGGTATAACCAGAACCTGGGTATCTTTGTTTTACCCCTCATCTCTTCTAAATAAAATGAAAAAAATGAGCTTTGTTTCTCCAGCCTGCTGAACTCCTAGCCCCAAGCATTCCTTCCACCTCAGCGTCCCAAAGTGCTGGGATGACAGGTGTGAGCCACCACACCCAGCTCCTTTTTCCTTTTGAGTGACATTTCTGTAACTTTTTATTGTGGGGAAAAATAACAGATGCTTAGAACCAAGTAGCCAAAGTTAAAATAGAAAGTTTCTCTCTGAGGTTAAAAAAAAAAATTATTGGATTCACATATCCATGGGGGGGAGCCACAAAAGTTATCTTGATTACTGAGATTGTACTATGCAGATGGGTAGATTTTTGTTTCGTGTAACCACTATTTTTATATCTAAAATCAATAAAAAGAAAATACAGAGGAAGTATATCTGGAGATCTGATTACATACAATTTTAAATGGTATGCCGGAAACAATAATAAAACAATTAGGATAAACAAATTTAAAATTCAATTGAAAATGAAGGGCATAAAGAGAATATGCACCAGAAAAGAATTCTAAGGGGCTAAGAAACACAAAAACTGTTCATTCAACCTGATACCTAAAGAAATGTTCATTTTTTAAAAAAAGAAATAATGGAAGACTTTTTAAATGATGTAATTCAGTTATTGTAAGGATGTGCTTGATCGTATATAAAGCAGTATAGCTTTTTGAAGAAAAAAAGTAATAATGGCTTTTAAAAACATTTATATTCATTGACCCAGTAAATGTTCTTCTTAAGTAAAAGTTTAATCTGAGAAATGCACAAGCCTTACATATATCATATATGACTGTTTCTCATAGTATTATGGTGAAAAATTAGAAACAATTTAAATATCCAGTAACAATTGAATGATTAAATTAGTGTATGCCCATGTTACGGATGTCATGTAGGCATTAAAATTATGCTTTTGGAGAACATTAATGACCTGGGAAAATGTCAATAAGTAAAACCAAATCTAGATTATAATAATATATTATGCATGAACCCAGTTTTATATAGAAAAGGTATTACAGGTATGTAAAAATCGGAAGGAATAAGAACTTCACTGGTTATTTATAGGAGGGGTTATTATAGGTAACTTTTTTTAAACTTTAAATTTTTTTTAATAGTATTTTAAATTTAAATATTTTTTAAGTATTAGTTTAAAAACTCTGCCCTTATTATAAGCTCTGCCCTTATAGCCTGAAAATAGCCAAAGATGATACATAAATAAATGGGGATGGCTATGTTCATTAAAACTATTTACACAAGTAGTCCACAGGCTAATTTGTTTTCCTTATAAGTTTGTTACTCCCTGCTCTATACTCATGTAATTTTGCTTCAGAAAAAACTATGCTAAAAAAAATCTGAAATGTCAAAAAATGTGTACAAAGATGTTTGTAATGGTTTCTTAAAATTTAAAAATATGGAAACAGCTTATATGTCCAACATTAATGGATACTTAAAACAGGATCTATCTAGTCAGTGGAAAATTACGGTGGCATTAAAAATTATGTGGTGGAAGCAACCCAAGTGTCCATCAATGGATGAATGGATAATGTGGGATATACACATAGTGGAATATTATTCAGCTTTACAAAGGAAGGAAGTGTGCTACAACATGGATGAACCTTTAGGACATTATGCTAAGCAAAATAAACCAGTCACAAAAAAGACAGATATTGTATCATTTCACTTACATGAGATACTTAGTCAAAACCATAGAGACAGAAAGTAGAATGACCCTAGGTAGGAGGATTACTTGATCCCGGGAGTTCCTGACTAGCCTGGGCAACATAGTGTGACCCTGTCTCTACCAAAAAAAAAAAAAAAGAGAGAGAAAAGAAAAATTAGCCAGGCATGGGTGGCATGCGCCTGTGGTCCCAGCTACTCAGGAGTCTGAGGCAGGGGGATCTCTCGAGCCCAGGAGTTTGAGGCTGCAGTGAGCTATACTTGTGCTGCTGTACTACAGTCTGGGAGACAGAGCAAGATCCTGTCTCAGAAAAAACATAGAATGGTGGTTGCCAGAGGCTGGAGGAAGGAGATCGTGAAGAATCGTGTTTAATGGGTATAGGGTTTCAGTTTTACAAGATGAATACTGGAGACACATAGTGGTGATGGTTGCACAGCATGAAGGCATTTAATACCACTGACCTGTACACTTACAAATGGTTAAGATGGTAAATTTTATGTTATGCATATGTTGCCACAAAAAAAAATGAAAGAATTATGTATATGAAGAGTTGAAGTGCAATTTTATAATAATTTTTTAAATATGAAATAGTGCATATATATATATACATAAATGATCTGAACAATGCTTACAAAATATGTACTTGGAAAAAGGATGGACAGGAAATACCCCAGAATGGTATTCTTTTTGTTGTCAGAGAATTATTTAGTAAGTTGCACTTGTGATTTGACTAAATTGTGAAACTTTATTTTCCTCTTATGAATAAGCTTAATTTTGGTGTAATTATATGAAGAGTTAGTTGACCTTGGATTATTTTTGCCATGAATATTTTTATTATAGATAGTTGTATACATCATTTCTGTAATGCTACCGTTAATTCTTCGTTACTAATGCATGCATATTCTGACAGTTTTTCCGCATCCTAAGTAGCTCTACAATTAGGAAAAGAGAGGGGGCAGGTACATCAGGAGGGAGAGACTAGTAAGTGTGCCTTCATCTCAGGAATCACCCATGATGACTTTGCTGACTTGTTTGATTAGCTTTTTTGGAAAGCTTTTTATGCATTTGGGGAACTGGTTATTTTGCTGCTAGTTACTCAGATCTGTTTTTTCAGGGAAAAGTAATTGCCGTTTTTGCCATTACTTCTAATGGCAAAATTAGGATTCAAAAAATTGGAAGTAATGGCAAAAACTGCAATTACTTTTGCACCAACCTAATAGTTGAAGATAATAGAAGTGCAATATTGGGCCTAGCTTAGCAGATTCTAAAATTTAGACATTGTAAGTTTATGGCATATTCTTCTCAGATAAAAGTGTAATGATAGATCTGCCACAAACTGATTTTATGATTTGAGGCAACTTATTTAACATCCCAGAGCCTTGCCTTTATTTTATAATGGAAATACAGCTATTGATTTTTAAAAGCCATCCCTCACATCATGAAGATTTAATTAAAAGCATTTATGAAATAGAGAACAAAAGTCCTCTTTCTCTAGCCTGGCTGCACGCAAAATAACTACTGTTAACTATTTAATACAACTTTTAAAAATTACATAAATCAAGGAGTGAAACTCTTCTTTGCACACTCCGTACTTCGGCCGACAAACACATGCACGCACGTTCCCCCATCCATATTTCTCTTAGCTTTCTTACTGTTTTTAAACAAAGTCATGCCATATGTTCTGGTGTGCAATTTTCTTTTGCTTTTACTTTATATGTAAAGAATATTTTTGCACGTCATTACCAGATTACATACTTTTTTCTTTTCATGGCTGTATAGGGTTATGTTGGTACACCATAATTTATTTAGCCATTGCCTTAATTAATGTACATTAAGTACACCTCCAGTTGTTTGTTTACATACTTAAAATATGTAAGGATAGCATCCTAGGAAATAGGATTTTTAGGTCATGAATGTATACATATAGTATTTTAAGAAATACTAACAAAATTTCCTTCCAGAGATTTTAGTTTTTCTACCAGATGTGAGAACCTGCTTTTCTATGCCATTTTGAGGGCCAGATGTTACCAATCTATTATTCTTTATTCCAGTTGCCTTTTTATTTCCTTTGTCCACTTTACTATTAGTATTTTTCTTACTGATTTTTAAAAATACTTTGTATATTAGAGATAATCAAGTATATGCAATATAAGTACCCATTATGTTGCAATTTTACCATAAATGGAATCATTCTATACATGGTAGTTTTATTTTGACCTCATTTATGGATCTCTCTGTTCCTTTTTAAAGGCTTCAAGGTGTCTGGGTTTGCCATAATTTGTTTAACCTCCTTTTGGCATTCATTTGGTTGTTTTGATTTCTTTTCGTTATTCTAAATAATACTGCAGTGGACATTTTCATAATACATCTCTATATATTTGTCTTTTTATTTTCTTATGATACATTCCTAGAAGTCTAGGTGAAAGATTGTGTACCCTTAAAATGTGACATGTTCCTAGATTCATTTCTAGGAAAGTTGGACCAGTTTATACTGCCACTAGAAATTTCTGAAATAGGCATTTAAATTTAGGATGTGGAATCTTTGAGCTCTAAGGTCCGCCAGCACTTAAAATCTTGAAACTAGTACCATGTAGTATATTTTTGTACGTAGTCAAACCTGTTGGTTTATTCAAAAGGTACAGTAGCAGAATTTGGGAGATACAAATGTTCTTTCTAAGATTACAGTCTGTGTATTGTTTTCATCACAAAGAAAGTTAACTCACACCTACAGTCTGTAAGTACTCGTGTGTTAATCTGATTTTAAACTACTCTATATTAATAGCATAAATATGTATCTCTCAGTATATAAGATGCTCTTAAGAATTTCTACTGTATTTATATTCTAAGCAAGCAGAAAGTGTTTTTAGCATATCAGTTCTGCTTTATATTCTTTTATGTTTAATACTTTTTCTTCCCCTTTTCTGTAGTATAAAGGATGAAGAGGAGCAAATGTGTCCTATTTGCTTATTGGGCATGCTTGATGAAGAAAGTCTTACAGTGTGTGAAGACGGCTGCAGGAACAAGCTGCACCACCACTGCATGTCAATTTGTATGTGGCTCTTTTTCTCTCTATGCTTATTCAGCACAGTTGCTCTCTGAGCTTACTATGTTATTTAAGAGTGTAACATGGCTTGAAGGGAGATTGGTGAGAGAATAAAAACAGTGTATCTAAGTCCTCTGTGAAGAGTTTTCAACAAATGGGAATGCAGGATCTTTAGGAGATGACCTGTGTGAGCAAAGAAATGCAATAAAGTGTGACATAGGTGATAATGGAAGAAGTGCATAGAATTAGAAACAATTTCAATCTGGAAGGTATACATGAAGGGAAGGAGGTGGAAGAAGACCTGGGCAGGCATTACAGAGAGGCTAGCATCAAAGTAATGATTGGAAGGACTTTACCTGGTAGTCAAACAGGGCAGAACGTTTGGAAAAACAGTAAGCAAGAGTACACATTATCAGAATGAATAAAATAGCATTCAAAATCATTTAACCTGCTGTGTGTACTTGCTTTCAGATAAATGTTTAGATTATTTTTGAGGTTCTTTCTATATAAATCCTATAAATAATTATTATAAACAGTTATGAAATATAAATAATGTTAAGCATTTACATTTTTGTAAGATTTTGTTTCTGTAATTTTTCAGGGGCAGAAGAGTGTAGAAGAAATAGAGAACCTTTAATATGTCCCCTTTGTAGATCTAAGTGGAGATCTCATGATTTCTACAGGTAATAATTTTGAAATAATGATATGTATATGTTTAATTTTTTTTAATTTCTCAAAGTGTGATTTAAATCTGTTAATTTTTTTAAAGCAAGTTTCGTTATTTTTCATTTTAGCCACGAATTGTCAAGTCCTGTGGATTCCCCTTCTTCCCTCAGAGCTGCACAGCAGCAAACCGTACAGCAGCAGCCTTTGGCTGGATCACAAAGAAGGAATCAAGAGAGCAATTTTAACCTTACTCATTATGGAACTCAGCAAATCCCTCCTGCTTACAAAGATTTAGCTGAGCCATGGATTCAGGTAAGTAGTTCTTTGTTTTTCATTTCTCAAAGAAATATTTATAGATCAATTAGTGTATTTGTCTCCTTCCCTCAGTTGTTTATAATTTAAAAAATACTTTTGCTTGCCTCCGTCATGACCTTTATTCCTTTGGAAATTTTAATGTTACTTTTGGTATTAATACTATACTGCTTATTATACAGCTTCAACTTCAAAACTTCCTTGTGGTTTCACTTCACGTATCTAGAAACATCTTTTCCTGAACTAACAGACATACAGGGTTATTCAAGGATAGAAGGATAGAAACCAGAACCCTTCAGTGCTAACTTTTCCCAATGTTTAATCCCCATTCCTGCCAAGAATTTTTATCATGTTTCTTATTTGCTGCCATTTAAAATTAATTTCTCCTTTCATATCCTAATGGCATACAATGGGTGCTTAATAATTGCAGAGCAGATGAATAAGAAAAAATATGTGATGGTTACCTTGAGTTCATCATTTTGATTTGTAAGAACAGTTTTGCATCCCTTTACCATCTCTTCTGATTGAATGCTTTTTCATCCTCAGTAAGTAGGGCTTTTTTGTCAGTTGGTTTGTAATGATTTTCTTGGTTGTTGAATGCTTAATCTATTACTTTTTAAATGTAGGATCTAAAACCAGACAGGTCCGTACCAGACAATAATGAAGTAAAATAGTTATTTTCAGTAATCTGTTAAATTCTGTTGAATTAAATTTGTGAACAGATGTATTAACACATTGAGCTTATATATCATTAGGATTTGTTTCATTTTTCTTTTGTGACCATTACAGTCCTGCACCTTTGGAATTCTCTTAGCATATTAGCAACCCATTTATGAATCTAATAAAATCTGCAAAAATATTAAACACATATTCTTGTATCTAGTCCATTAATGAAATTCAGTGAAATATTAATGAACATAGGTCCTCACCTGCCCTTTCATGACCCATCAAAGAACTCTCAAGTTGATTCTGAGCTGTTAGATTTCATTCTTTCAAGGATATGATCTAGTTTGTTTTGCCTAAGCTTTAGGTCAGACTGGGCTCTATATTCCTAGCTTTTTATTAAGCATGTTAGGTAAGACAATTAAAACATAGGTGGGGGCACACTACTTAACAGTACCAGAAGCTCACTATATTCTATTTGGTTCATTCTCCCACAATATCCCTTTATAACAAAACACATGTAAATAAGTATGTCATGATCCGTTTTTCCAAAAGTTGCGTTTATTCATCTTTAATATTTAGACATTTTTCACATAATATCTTAGGTATTAAGCTTACTTTTAGCTAATTGGCCCATAAAGCATGAAGGGAAAGACCCCTCACGCTTTCCTCACTGTAGGGACTCTGGCTTCTGGGGCATGGGATTGACGACAGTAACAGCATGTATTATAATTCTGTGTCTGCCGTTTTCCTTTGCTTACTCGAACACAAGCATTTTTTCTTCAGTTTGATTTGTCCACTCCATTCGTTTTACAGTCCTACCTGTTTTGTCTAGTTTTTTAAACCTTTTTGTACAGACAAAAACTAATTAAATGTGTTTTACTTACTGGAGTAAGTCTTGTCTGGAAGAGAAATACTCTGTATCTCTTGAAACCTTCTCCTGGTGCCTTTTTTGATCTTTTTTTTTTTTCTTTTTTTAATCTTGCTCTAGTTTTTCTCTTTAAACTACCTTAATATGAATACAGAGTTGAGGTTTTCAGTTTTTTTGGCATTTTGGTAAGCATGGGGGACAATAGAGGCATAGAATGTATGTATAGCCATCTAATGACTTAATGGAGTTTATTATTTATTTTACCTGAACTAATAAATATTAATGACTTTGGATAATTACCAGTTAAACTTGAGTATAAAATTCTTCCTTACAATGTTTAAGTGGCTGGATATATTTGAAGTTGTGAAGGATGGTGAAGATTTAAGAAATGCCCAGTTTTTATGTAGTAATCAAAAATGATGCTAAACTCAAAATACTCTGGGTCCATAAACTTTTCTTTACATTGAATTCATTGTGTGTGTTTGATCCAGGTGTTTGGAATGGAACTCGTTGGCTGCTTATTTTCTAGAAACTGGAATGTGAGAGAGATGGCCCTCAGGCGTCTTTCCCATGATGTCAGTGGGGCCCTGCTGTTGGCAAATGGGGAGAGCACTGGAAATTCCGGGGGCAGCAGTGGAAGCAGCCCGAGTGGGGGAGCTACCAGTGGGTCTTCCCAGACGAGTATCTCAGGAGATGTGGTGGAGGCATGCTGCAACGTTCTGTCAATGGTCTGTGCTGACCCTGTCTACAAAGTGTACGTTGCTGCTTTAGTAAGTAGCTTTATTCCATAATCATATCATTATGGGTTTGGAGTTTTTTGATGGTTCATAGATAGTGTTTTTAAGATACAATAAAGGTACTTTACCTAATTTTGGAAAATCCAAATTTTATTTTTGTTCCGTAATTCCAGGAAATTACAATTTTTCTTTCATTCTGTTTATTTGAATTTTACTGGTTTTATGATGTATGTCCAAGGTTTCTTATATGCTATTTCACTGTTTAGTTTCATTGTTTTAAAGACTTTCCAGGGGTATCCAAGGGAGAGAATACAGTTATGGTTTCTTAGTTTCTGTTTCTGGTTGGAACAGTAAAGCTCCTTCCTCATCCTCCTTTTCCGCTTATCACTAGAGACAGACTAAACACCATGGCTTCAGGCTGCTAAAGCCTAAAACAAATCAAAACAGAACAACAACAAATAGGACGTGCTAGGCAAGCTTGCTAATTTTTAAAGACTTTTTTAGTGTCTTGCTGTTCATATCTTTACGTTTTTCTGAGCAGATACCTTATACATTACCAAATTTAAAATGCTTTTTGGGATGGCAAAGTCATCAATGTTACTCTGATTTTTAAAAAAATTTATCAGATATTAAGGAAGATATGTTTTTAATAAACATTTTGATTTTTAATAAACATTGTCATGTGGAGATTCAAAAGCCTTTTCAAAGAAAAGGGTTCCATGACATAGATAATTGAATTGCTTTTCCAGTTTAACCTATTGAAAGTTCTTTCATGAGTGGAATAGTGACAAGGAGGTAATTTAGGAGTATCTGTCTCTTTAGAATAGGGTTTCTCAAGCTCAGTACTATTAACATTTGTTAGATAATTATTTGTTGCAGGGTAGGGGGAGAGCCAGGGATGTTGTCCTGTGTGTACTGTGGCAGCATCCCTGGCCTCTACCCATTAGATACCAGGAGCAAACCCACCCCCACCCAATCATGCCCACAGTCATGACAACCAGGAATGTCTCCAGGCATTGCCAAATGTCTCCAGGGGTCAAAACTGCCCCCAGTTCAGAACCACTACTTTAATTCTTTTTTTTTTTTTTTTTGAGACGGAGTCTTGCTCTGTCGTCCAGGCTGGAGTGCAGTGGCCAGATCTCAGCTTACTGCAAGCTCCACCTCCTGGGTTTACGCCATTCTCCTGCCTCAGCCTCCCGAGTAGCTGGGACTACAGGCCCCCCACATCGCCCGGGTAGTATTTTTTGTATTTTTTTAGTAGAGACGGGGTTTC